>NC_089722.1:33228977-33379981 GCF_035083965.1 Branchiostoma lanceolatum | reverse complement strand
GTTGGCAACAATTCTATTATGATGGTATAAGTTTATCAACTTTTGTGCTGCTATGGCAACGGGTTTCTGACAGGCATATTTGACAAAATTATGTATATTAACCTAAACTTACCAATACAGAAAAGCTTATTCTGGCCGAATCTTTCTCCATACCTAGATGAATGTGATGACTCCATATCAGGGCAACCGTCTGGTGAAATCCTATCTCCCAACTATCCTGGACACTATGACGAGGACTTGATCTGTACGTGGACGATAGTGGTCAAGCCAGGACATCTTATAAGACTTAAACCTGAGCGATTCATCCTAGAGCACGCATTCGACTATCTGAAAGTATACGACGGACATCAAGAGCTCCGGGGGTCATTGATAGGGAGCTACACTGGTAGGATCTCCATACCAATGATTAATACTTTTCTTAAACCGTGTACCCCAAAATCTCCGTAACAATACATTCATGTGTTCTAGGATTGGAACGGGTAACGTTGCACATACCAGTGCTTACAGAGCACCAAGTCTCAATGGCTGTTAACTTTACCATTAAGTTATATGGATGGGGAATAGGTTTTCTACGTCTACACTTAACATTTAATTAAATTATTACTTTTCGATTTGGTAGATCTTGAACAGATGAGAGAGATTCAAACATGAAAAATGTTTCCATTGTGTAGCTGGATATAAAAAGGTAATCTAATGAACGTTCAAACATAGTATTTACAAAATACAAATACTTTTCTAAATTTAAAAAAGGGGGCAAAATTCTATAGCTTTACAGCCGCAAAATGTGCAACATTCATTCATATACAACCAGAATATATAAATTTATTTCAAATATTAGTGTTGTCGTTACTCAATATTCACTGGTAAAGGCATTGAACTTGTGGCAACATTTACTCAGGCTTCAAATAGCGTGCCTTTTTTATACCTTGTGCTTATAAGCTGTTTTTTTTTTTTACTCCGGAATCATGTATGAATAGGAGAGGTCATTCCACAACAAATCATTTCCACATCCAACATCATGCAGCTTGTCCTCGTTACTGACGCCGCTGCCAATGAGATCGGTTTCAAGATTCACTTCGAAGGTAATGATAGCAAGAACTATATGATGTACAGATTCAAGATGTATAATGTATGAATAATGCCGAATAAAAGTAAAAATTACGAGGTATATTAACATCAAACGGACTAATTTACATAAAATCAGTTTTAATCCACATGGACAATAGCGCACAGAAGATTGAAATTCAACATAGACTCACATGATTCCTGCAAAGAAGAAAAAAGATATGCAATTCTGAATTTTCAGGTTTAATATATTTGATTTCAATTTTTTATCATTATTGGAAATTAGAATTTTTCTTACCGGATGGATTTTGCATGGACCCCGGCGTTCCGATAAGTGGCTACAGGAATGGAGACAATTTCACAGTAGGATCGGTTGTTTCCTTTGGATGCGATGACGGCTTTACAATGAAAGGCCGGATGAACCACACCTGCATAACTGGTGGTGTAAAAGGTTGGGACGTTAACGACCTACCGACGTGTGGAGGTATGTTTTCGCTCAGTAACCTGGAAATATTCTTTAGAATTATTCAATAATTTTTGTGCTCCGTCCGTATGTGCTAGTCACTGTACACTGGCAAGAACCTTAGGTCTAAATACCAGTTAACGCAATTCAAATTTAGGGCCGCTAGATATAGAAAGACTACACTACCATACCTGGTTGACCTTCTCAATAACAAAGTGTTAGCGCCGATCGAAGATAAGCACTTAGTAAGTATATATTTTAAATCGAGTGTTGTTAAGGTATGTGATATTTTACAGTATGTATATCTGTTTGCTTTTAGACTGATTGTAAGACATACTTCACTTCAACCAGCTAGGCTGCTATTGTATGTTGTGTCATGGGACGTCAATAAACCATTCATATAGTATTTAGATTTTGTACGGATGAGTTAAATATAATCTCCTTCTATGTAGCTGAATGTGGTGGCGACATATATGGACGGCGTTTTGGGGTAGTTTACTCTCCCTACTATCCCGGTGATTACGGCAGCAACATGAACTGCACCTGGACCATAGAGGTCAACTCGGGGGGGAGGGTGAAGCTTACGCCAGAAATATTCGATTTAGAAGGGCGCGATTATCTTTTCATCTACGACGGAGGCGGCGCCTTGTTGGGAAACTACTCGAGTACGCTAATTCTTTTTGTTGCGGATGAAATTGAATATAAAATTAGTTGTTGGATTTGGTATTTCTAAGGCATGGACTGTGGAAAAGTAAACGTCCTAGTGTTTCTGTGGATGGCATAGGGCCATACAGTGATCCATACATTTCGGCATCTTCTATACATAAAAATAAGATATTTGGCATTCGTAACCGTTTATTGTAGCCACAGTGATGTTTGATTATAGTTGTGTTGCTCTTTGATAAGACTGATAAGATCATTTAACATTGACAATGATTTCCACATGGTCTGCATAAAGCACTAGATTGTGTTTAAATTACATCCTTACGCCAATCTGATAATTGATTATGATTACCATCTGATTCTTTGCCTACTCAACTCACTTAAACAGGAGGAATTGATAAAATTCCCGAAGACATTCACTCTACATCAAACACAGTCCGCCTTGTCCTCACTACCGACCGATCAACTACCTCAGGGGGTTTTAAGATCTACTTTGAAGGTAATGCCAGCTGCAGCTGTGCAGATAGATTATTCGATTATATCCACTGTAAAGTATAGTTAGGTGTCCTATATTTGTTTTGGCCCATTGCAAAGATTTGTTACTCAATAGGGATCTCAGGCATTATGTACAAAAAAAAACAAAAAAAACAACTGAGAACAACCAAGCCGAAAACAGCCGATAACAAGATTTTAAACCAAAATGTGGAGTTCGGGTTGTTTTCGGTAATTAGTGATTAATTTAAACAAAAAAGATTGTAATACAAAACAATGCCACGGCGACGGTAACCCTAGGCCCCGTTCATTATTGAAAATGTTAACCGGCTCGAACCGTTTCAGTTATGTAAACCGTTTCACTTGTGAACATGAACGCTCCGTAACGGTTTCGTTCCGGCTTACTCTGAACCTCCTCGCGAAGTAGTCTAGAATGGTTCAGAGTAAAACGGTTTCGCGGAATTGTAATCATGAACGCAAAAGCGTTACGGAACAGGTTCACATCGATGTTTATGACGTCATACATCCGGGTACGTGAGGTCATTGTTCGCGGCGTCACTTGAAGTGTAGGCGCGGGAAACTCGGAGTACTGTCGTCTGCTATTCAACTATTTTCAGCTGATCTTGCTATGGCTCCCGGGTCGGATTCTAACAACTGATGTAATGAGGAAACGAGAGCCCTGGTATCTATTGGGGGGGGGGGGGGGTATAAGGAGGTCCAGAGGAAACTGGATGGGATTCATCGAAACCATGAGGTTTTCGAAGAAATCGCCAAGGGCATGGAGGCATGAAACTGGCCTTTCCACGGTCCACGCTGCGTTCATTACGGCTACTAAGGCTAGGCCAAGCAACAAACTTGACCCTTTCCCGGTGACGCTTTCTTGCCATGAGGGCCCGCCGATTGCGTTCCCTCCCACGGTTTCACACCATTTTCCAGAAATACAAAAACAACAGAAAGTCTATTCCCCAGTATACCCGAAACGGTTCGAACCGGTTTACATTTTCAATCATGAACGGGGCCTTTAGAGTAGACTTGCATAACGTACAGAAAAGGTCCTCATGGCCATAATATATATCACACCATCTTCTTTTTCCGAATAACACAAGTTGTCAAAATTATTAAGTGTGTAATATAAGCAAAAATCTTCGTTTCGGCATTATACGTATACTTACGAATGAAAATAGAAATTAAACCCGTTTTTCGAGAAAAAAATCCATTTTCGGTATGATTTCTATTGTCTCGGCATGTTTTCTTTATGTTTTTGGTTTCGATGGGTTACTTTGGGTTGTTTTCCTGTTTGTTCTTGGTTTACACACATCATTTTTCGTTGTTTTCGGTTGCTTTTGGTCAAATTAGGCAAAATTACCATGACCAAAATATACAACCAGCCGAGGGTAAATCACTTACCATTTTTTTCCTGCACAGCCGATTGTGGTGCCTACATAACCAGATTAGCTGAGAATATCCGTCCGTCCGGAAACATTTATTCTCCCAATTATCCGGGACCATACGGAAACAACATGAACTGCACCTGGACCATAGAAGTCAAACTGGGGGATGGAGTAAAGCTGACAACAGTAGAATTTTCTTTAGAGGAAGGATATGACAGGCTCCTACTCTACAACGGATATCCTGTACCAAACGCCACATTGATAGGGGATTACAGAGGTAGGCTATAGCTATTTAGATTTTCAAGTAATTTGAAATAGCGACGCTTTGACTTTGCGGCGCTTAGATGCACACACAAAAATACAGAATGCCTTTTTCAAGCTGTGATATCTTACATTTTCTTACCTACCACTAAGCGTTTGCCTACCAACAATGACCAACCTGATTTTTCTTAATTGCATGGTACCTGTAGGTGGAACATAACATTACTGTTCTATTCTACCTGCGTAACAGCCATTGTCATGTAAGTGGGTCACGAAAAAAATTGCTAAAATTTCGATTGATGATATGTCCGTTGTTTTTCAATGATAAGCATACTGTGTTATGTAATAGACAGACTGTATATTTTCCTATAAAATATTCAATCATGTCTACCCCTATTCATGATCGCGCTTCGAGGTAAAAAGAACCAAGTTGACAACATGGCTTGTTGAGTCGCCCAATGCGAAATCCCCTGCAGATGGCATACAATCCGACTCAGTCAGCTCCAGTGTTCGACTTGTGAATAATAAGGTTTCATTATTTTGATAAGTAAAAAGTAGTTAACAGTCTTCCCGATAATACATACTATACAATTGCTAAAGAAACAAAGGGCAGATGTTTCATTGAATTCAAATTGCTGAACTTTTTTTATTTGGTATATCTTTGAAATGAATTTTCTATAAATGGTGGTATGTGTCTATTGGGGTAGGTTATATTATATTTTTACTAACGTAGTCAACACTTATCAACAGGACGAGACATTCCGCAGGAAATTCTTGTCAAATCAAACGTGATACACCTCATTCTTACTACTGACAACTCATCAACTGCAGTCGGTTTCAAGATTCATTATGAAGGTAGCTATAAAGATCATAGCTTTCGCTGTGGTCTGGTTTAAACAATCCTTAGCACTAAATTGAACGAAAGATATGAGTTAATAGGTAACATCATACTGCAACCCAGAGAAATAGATAGTATAATCATCATTATTTGGACATGTCATTTACGGACGACCACATTGTCCTAAACATGTGTATAGTGTAAAATTATTATGTTGAAGTCATCTCTTTTTACTCTTCTCGATCAGACTAATAGCTTATCAAAACTAGAAGCTTAAACGGCATGATTGTCTATTTTTTGGAGATGACTTCGCTTGTAACATTAACTTTCTTTTGAAGAGGGTTTTAGAATTTTTCAACGAACTGGATACGGATGTATTGAAATGATAACTTACCTACGTAGCCTCTGAAACAAAAGATCTACCTAGTTTTCATGAAAGGTGCTGATATACATTCGATGAAGAGGCAAGATTTTTCTAAGAGCCCTGTTGATATCTCTTATGGCAATTCTTATTAACCACAAAGAATTCAAAACTGTTCACCTTTACGATTAGTTCGTTTTACTGCAATGCCTAACCTAGAAATTGACTAATGTCATTTGCGCTTACGCTTTAGCTTTTTTTCTGCTGCGACCACCTTGTTTCGACCCTGGTGTTCCGGAAAACGGATTTAGGGAGGGAGACAGTTTTAACGCGGGGTCGTTTGTTACTTTTGGATGCGACGACGGCTTCACTTTGAATGGTCAGGCAAAACTGAATTGCATGTCTGGATATTGGATGGGCTGGAACGGTCCTCTCCCAACATGTGAAGGTAGGATGGAATAGAAGGATAAAAATTCGTGCCAACTTGTCTTTGGATGGACCTGGGCCCGTTCTTCAAAGAAACATAACTATACTAGATAACGGGGTAATAAATGAGTTGCCGTTTTCAACCAATGATATTATGGTGCATAGAAACTTAGCCAATGAGAGAGAGACGGCATGTCTGTCAAATATCTATGTTGTTATGGGTTTATTTTGCATTCTGCGTTTCGTCGGAGGTGGGTAAGGTTGACCTATAGGGGCTTGACTGATCACCTCTGTGCAAAAGGCTCCATTGGGTTGGTTGCACAGGGGTGATTGGTACATCCCCTTCTCCATTTTGGGGATATTTGTAAAAGCTGTCATGGGCACGAGACCTACAATGAATGATTGGTATCAAATATGCCAAGATTTCCGTCGTAAATAACAATCGCAACCTCGTCAAAATGGTGCCATGAATGACGTCATATGTATATATATAAAGCTACCATCAGGGATCCGCCATGTTGAATCGTTAATCTGAATATATATATTTGAATAAATAAATGAATATTGATATGATATCAATAATATTGATAATATCAATATAATATCAATATAATATCAATATAATAAATAAAATAGATATTTGAACACAAATTAAGCAAATAACCCGAAACACAATGGAAATGCAATAGTTGCCTTATGCTTATGCAGAGATTAGTTAACTTATGAATCGAAAGCAGAGCAAAAATCCTTACACTTTTTTACTCCTTGTCCAGCGGAATGCGGCGGCTACATAACAGCAAACGTCCCGAACGTCGTTTATTCTCCCAACTACCCCTCACTGTACGGCAATAACCTGAACTGCACCTGGACCATAGAGGTCAACCAGGATGGGATGGGATTGAAACTGACAATAGCGGAGTTCTCACTGGAGAAAGGGCATGACAGATTACAAGTCTTCGCTGGAGACCCCACAGCTGACAGCAACTTATTGGGAGAATACAGTGGTAGGCTTTAGCTCCCTTATTAGCAGGCCATTCACGTAAGGCATCTTTGCTTTCGCCGTAGGCAGAAGGGAATATTTTTGGTCGGGATTTGTGGAGTTCTGGTGTTAACTCTTGACTGATGTCGGTGATTCTTGGTAGGTAAGTTTCTGTAGGGCAGACGAAGGTCAAAATTGAAGATGGGTTTGATAATCAAGGCGTATCATGGAGAGTGATTAATATTTACATGCTTATCACCTCCTGCAAATTTGATCATACCATACCGTTTGAAAATTATGATGGGGGGGGGGGATGAGTCCAGTCTAGATACGGTTAAAAATCATTTGGTGGTACAGGACTAGTATATGTGTCTAGTGTGCTGATATATGTTATGACTGGACAATAAAAAAATATTGAAAGTGATGATGAAATGGTACAGTCAATATATATGAATAGAATAAATCTTTATTCCATATCATCCACATTTTGCAAGACATAATACATGTGACTTTTCAATACCTACCAGTGGTGCAGTTGTTTTGGTGCAGTGTACTCTCCAAGCAAAGGAATTGGGTCCGGCTGGTATTGACGTGGTTTAAGGTGTTTTTGTCAGGCTTTCTATTTTGTCCCCTTTTCGTAAAGTCGCCAACCGTGTGTTAGGCAAAAATGCCTAAACTGAACACGTTAAAAACCAACCGGACCAACACCTCTGCTTGGAATGAAGTGAATGTACCATCTGTTTATTTATACTTTGAGGCAAGGCCTGAGCTGTTTTCGGGAACACTGTCACGTGTCCCATTATGAGTTGCAGTGGATTTACAAACTTTCCTTACTAGTTATGTAAATTAGCTCCGTATTTGCATAATTAGTCATTGATTATGTTACGCAGCATCTGAGCTCTCTACATACCAAACATCAGGACGATCTGTCTACCCCTTCTCAAGTTATTCATGTCCGAATGTCAAAACAAAAACAGTCACTGCAGCTCTAAACAAGACGCTAGGGCCAAACTTACACAACTTAATTCCTGTGGTATGAACTTTCTACCACACGAAAATCATGACCATAGCACTTTCAAAAAAAATGCGCCAAAATTATGAAGCTCCGCTGCAGTACATTAGCTACCCGCTAGAAGGCCCACTATCGTACTTGACCTTCATTACTGTTAACCCTGATGATGATGATGATGATGTTCGTCCATCGTAGTCGATGAGAACCTCGATTCAGTCGTCTTTGTGGTTGCGGGCGTGGCTGATCAGGCCGATTCTAGCACGGAACCACCGGCCGCAGGTGCTGCACTGTAGGCTGGGCTGTGCAGGATTAACCCTACCCAACCACTAAATATCATAGAGAACCATCAACATCTTCACAAATTATGCTGGCGACATACAAATACACATCCACACAAAGCCCGCTGCAGTACCGACGGAAAATGCCAGGGAAACCATATTTGAACTTGACCTCCGTTCTCACAACATCTACACACCTACAAAAATATCATGAATATCCATCAACGTTTCCGTCACTTTTTTGCCCACATACAAACACAAATCAAAAGTCCGCCGCAGTACCGTTGAAAAACGCAAGGTGAAACATTTTCGAACTTGACCTTCTTTTGCACAAACACTACACACCTACCGAAAATCATAAAGATTCATCGAAGCTTTCTTGAAATATGGTCTTGACATACATACAGACCTACCCAACAGATGTCTCAACCGAAAACATAATCTTCTCCGAGTACAAGTACTCGGCGAAAATAAATATACCATGAGGTTCACACAAAAGCTTAGGCACTTAATGGGCCTTCAGTTTCAGATCCTTATTAGAACTGACTTGCAGCAAAGACCAGCCCCTGTCAAGCTGGAAGACATCTATCAAAACTTATCTGTATTTGTAAAATGCAAGCATCTTACTCATAGCCAGCTGAATTGGCTGTCAATATATATTTTAGGGGCTGGAAATCTGTTAATACCTTTGTTGCTTATATGGCGACCTTGAAAACCAGAATTAGCCATGTGTCATGTGTGTTCTGTAGGACTGGCCAACCGACCTCACACTTTATCAGGGTTGGCTCAGTTTTTCTGTTTGGTTATCAACCTGTCTATACATATATCCTATGGCTTGTTGTTCTCTTGTTCAGCCAAACCTTCATGCTTTGTCTGTTATCTCCACATTGTAAAGTGAAAAGTGTTGATATATTTTCTAAGCCAGGTCAGGACTCAGCGGTAACAGTTTACGGTAGCTCCATTTATTGGTGTTTTATAGTGCAACAATGCAACCACCGCACATTCGAAATTATAATGTAGTGCTTTTGCCTGTTTACTTAAAATCATTTACAATTATATCTAAATTCCAACTCTAACAGGACAAGACATTCCCCAAGAAGTCGTCTTCACATCGAGTATAATCCACCTAGTACTCAACACAGACAAGGCGGTTAGTGACGACGGTTTCAAGATCCATTTCGAGGGTAACTATCCATCTAACTATCAATCTGTATATCTATCCATCATTCTGTCTATCTTTTATATGGAGAGCTCATCGAATGAATGAAAGAATGTATGGATACATGGATAGATGAATGAATGACTGAATGAACATATTATGATCAGCTGGTATATTAAGTAAAAGTACAGCGCAGTCACAACCTCTAATTGCGAATATACTCGATGCTGATACCCACATACCTGTTTCCGAAACAATCCATATATTAAGCTTATCAAGGAATACGCACATACAGTAAAAAAACCAACAGCTGCAAAACATAAATTTGTTAACATTGGCGACAAAAGGACTATATGCATATGGACGATTTAATTTGAACCCTAGTCATTTACAGAAAAAACATTTTTTTTTGGCACTAGCTTTTCATTTGACGGGCTATCATCAGTGTCCTGATCCTGGCATTCCGTATTATGGGTGGAGGTGGGCAGACACGAGTTTCCCTGTAGGATCGACTGCTAAATTTGAGTGCTATGCGCGGTCACACCACTATGCGTTGAGAGGGCCGAGAGAAATTAGATGCATGCCTGGTAACACTTGGAGCAGCCGTCCTCCAACCTGTGAAGGTATTGTATATTTATTTCAAGATGGACCAGATGGTCTCAAGTGTGATGATTAGATATAAATGCCAATATATGCAATAGAAGCATGTGAATATTTTTTTGCAATATTCGATTTCAGGAGAAGGGTAATAAATATGGCTTCGGTTTATACAAAATAAAATCCTCTTTGTTTGTGATTTAATGGAAAATGATGGAGAATTGTGTACATACCAGTCATTTATAGGTAAATATAATAAAATTTGTAATTAATACACTTATATACAACAATTATCATGTATTCGACATAAGTGGAAAAAAATTATTCAAGGCACACCCAGGGTGCCGTTAGTAAATCGGCCCGAAATAAAAAATTGTGAAGTGGTTAAAAGGACAAAAGATCAACAAGGATATTTATCGTTTTTATTTAGTTCAAAGCAATTCAGTTGAATTTAAGTGCAAGGCTTAACTGTACTGGGAAGACACAGTTAATAGATATGTAGAGTGGGATGCAGTCTATAGTCTTATTTATAAAACAACCATTGATCAATGTGTTAGGTCTTTCCAATTCAAAAGTTTACATAACTTTCTTGCCATAAATAATAAATAAAAATCATTTGTCTGGAAAATACTAGACAGGAAACTATGCTCATACTGTGAAAATGAAGATGAGACCAGTACTCATCTCTTTGGACAATGTTCTGAATTAGCAAAAATTCTGGAAAGATACTGAACACTGGATTAGCCAACAAGTTAACTTTCCGGTTAGATTGAGCCTGCATAATGTTATATTTGGTGTCCTAGGAAAATGTCCACCTATTATAAATACACAATATACTACTTGCAAAAATGTATTTATTTCGAAGTAGAGACTCCAAAGTAGTCTTTAACCTGTTGTAAGTTTAAATTCCTTATAGCACAAAAAATGTCAAAAGGTTAAAATGGGAAATGGGGAACATTAGACAATCATGTTGTAAATTAGAAAACACGTTGTGCAAACTGTTCTGGAATATTATTTAGGTTTTTGTCTTTACACCGTCTACATTTTATGTATACCTTTGTTTTCCTACTACATGTACTGTATTATACTTAACATGCAATAAAAAAATAAAAGATTGCTCCGGTTTCATAGAAATATCATAAGGGCTATATAAGACAGTAACCACTTTCTTGAATATAGTCCCATGCTGTATGATGGCCTTGTAGACATCACATTATCAAATGAAGCCCGTACCTGATTTTTTAATGTTTTGCCGTTTCAGTGAAATCCAAATCTATTTTTGTATTGATATTAACATTATATTTCAGAACAATAACCTTTTCTGTGATAATAGTTTATTTTGTGATAGCAATAACTTGTTCATTTTGTTCGAGTGGCGTTGAGCAGCTTACCTTTCTTTCAAGTCTTCCGTTCAAAAATCATGAACTTGGACCCTTTTAAACCTCTGTGTCATTCCCTTCTTTTGCGCACAGATGCTACTACTATGTGCCACAAAGAACGTGTGTTGAACAGAGAGGAGGGAGAGATTCTGTCTCCAGGAGTGAGAAATATAGATTTGTATTATTACCCAAACAACGTCGATTGCAGGTAGGCTAATTTAGAATATCTCATCTAAAATGCATATCTGAAATCATTACTCGCTGGCAAAGGCAGGTATTTAATTCAAAATTTAAAGATTTTAGAATGGAGCACATGTTGATTTCCTTTTGCAAAGTATTGATACGATTATAAAACATCATCTGTTTACGACGGGAAGTTAGTTACATATCACCACTATAAACATTTATCGCTGTTGGACCTGGGGACAAAACAAAAGCTGGTAGCTAGACAATCAGTGTATATGTTATCATGATAATTACAAGGACTACATGTGGATCAATATGATGGTTATCACAGATTCATAATTTCATTTTTTTTCGTTATGGCAAAGAACGTTAAACATGAGGCTTAAGAAGTAAACCTGATGGTGATCTTATGTAGAAGAAGAAGCATATTCCTCTTACCTTCAAAGCTAGATATGTAAGGGTTAGGTGTGACAGGTTGTTTAGTGTAGACAAACGAGCTACTGCCGCATCCCGTAACTACAAAGATGTTCTGTTACACTGAAGGGTTTTTATATCTACTGAATAGATGCGGATACAGCAGCTTGTGTCTTACGTAGTATGGTAGTTATACCGGCTATTTAGATACAGCTACATAAAGCCTACGATCTTACTGCTGGAAAATATAATTTCCACATGATTTTTTTGCTGACTCAGCTGGACAATCTCGATACATCCGTCTTTGATGGTGGTCTTGGAAGTTTTATGGTTCTCCATCGAGTATCATCCTAGGTGTATCTACGACTGGCTTAAAATTGTATACTTTTCACACACAGGTAAACTAGGTAGTTTAGGTAACCATGATGCAATGTTACAAACTGTCCCATCGGATTTACAGTCATCCATCTGTTTATGACCATCGACGTAAGACTTCCAGCTCATAAGATAAAAAAATTCAACAGGTACTCAAGCAACTTGAAATATCTTTTTTTAACGGCCAGGCATTTCAGGTAGCATTCACTATCTTTCTGACTGAAAAGTCAGAGAACCCCAACAGAAAACAAAAGACAAAAAATCTATGAATTTGAAATGTAAATGAGATTAAGACTAACAAAACGCATTTCAATTGAAAACAAAATTAAGACAAAGTTAAGACAAGGTGGATTCTAATATGTCTACTAGCTTCTGTTGAAGTAAAATCTCATTTGCTTGAATCTAGTCTTACATTCTTTGGGTGTGTGAGCTATTTCCGTGACCAGAACACGGAAGCAACGACCAATCTTTTATCATTGGACCGAATACACAGTTTGTTTGGTGCACAAATAAAACAGCAACGATCTCACCAAAACCTCAGTGGCCCATTGCCCATCGAACATCGACCTGAAGTATGTTAGTAACTTTTGTATTGTGAATCATTAATCGTTAACGTTAGAAAGTTTTACATGTATCAGTTTCCTTTCTTTGTTACTACTTCTTAGAAATCGACCAACGTTTCTGTGGCTGGATGGACCATAGTATTCATGAGTTGATGACATCAACCGTAGTGATTCATTTTCATAGCGACGAAGCTTTTAATGAAGATGGCTTTCGGATTTACTACTCCTCAAGTGCAAGGGAGAAGGATACAGATGGTATGATCATAGGATTCTTTTTTTTCTTTTAAACTCTGTTGTACGTCCAATCATCCAATGTAACGATAACCAAATTGTACTTCTTATACCCCGTCACAACTTAAATCGCGGTGTAGCACATCCGTACAGAAACGATGAGATTCCAACCAAATCGTACTTCTTATACCCCGTCACAACTTAAATCGCGGTGTAGCATATTTGAATGTTACGGTGGGTAATATGTCTTGTGTGCATGCAAATGGTACGTAAAGATTAATGATTGTTCAACCTGAATCTAAAAGCTGTAAACATTTTTTTTGCAAAATTCAAAACATCTACTTCTTAGAAATTCTTTAATTCCTGAAGCCAATCCTTACATTGTATTGTTAAGACACGTTGTAGTATTGAAACTAAATAATATCAATATTAAAAACAACATTGTCCCGTCTCCGATGACGAGTTACACAAGCGCTTAGCAGCCCTATGATACTTGTAACTGTTCCTTGTATAATGGCGTTGGTACACCTCAGATTGGTCTTTTTTTGGTCATGTATATGAAATATTAGAAAAAACAACTGTATTTTGGCTGCCCACAACTGAGTTTTTTACGTTTTACAGTCGGATTGATTGAACATCTCTCAGAGGAGGCTGACTTTTTTTCATCCATCGATTACCCACATCCGTACAGAAACAACATATATCAGATGTGGAACATATCCATCGATGTGCGACATCACATCAAACTCATGTTTACGCACTTCGATGTGCAGGTCGACGAAGAGTGCCGCTTAGACTATCTGATCATTGAAGACCCCTATAGTCTGGACGAAATGCGCCATTGTGGTATCTGTATCCCATCACCCTACATCTCTATCGGGAACACGCTTCATGTCATCTTTGTGACAGACTTTGTGGTATACAGAACTGGGTTTTCAGCCAAGTATGAATCCGTGGGGGGTAGATCAGGTTTGTTCATTTTCTTAACATACATTAATACACTGTATCATGGGCTATTCATGTAACATGTATAAGCAACAAGAGGAACGTTGTGGTAGATACCTCTTGGATTATTCAAACAGTCAGTAGCGCTATTGCATCGGTTACCTATGTACTAATTCTTTTTTGGGGGAGAGGACAATTCTTCTACTTAAAATACAAATACGTTGACTTACAAACATCTTCTCTTGGATCTTTAAGTAAAGGTACACAATGACATGTAAATCTTTTAAATGTCTTTCAATGCTCAACTTTCATACTTTTCAATTAATAAAGCAAACGTAAGTATCGGATGTAAAGGAAAACAATACAAAGTTCAAAGTACTTGTACAATGAGGAAATTTTATTTATCCATCTCCAGACAGTGTAGAACCCTCTGCTCAAGATGTCCTCCAACCTGCCTGGCTTGAGATCGGCGATGGGATCAAACAAATCAGCGTCTGTACCTCGACCAATCAGGTGTGGGCACTGGATATTGACGGAAGACCCATGCGAAGGACGGGTATTTCACAATTAACACCCCAGGGTAAGATAAATAATACCTTACCTTTTTTGCCTCCACTTCTTAAGAAGCAACGAATCAAACCCTCGAAGTGTTTACGATTTCAATATTTTCTTTTTATTTTTAACTACATGCCTTGCTTAAATTGCCTTTTGATAAACATGTACTGTATTTGAATTCACTATCAGTAAAGTTCACGGATTACCGCGAGTTTGATCCGACACAAATTTTATTTCAACGGTAAAATATGTAACCCTTAGCATGTAATTCCTCACAAAAAGAACGTTTCATGTACCACACCTACATCACAGCCATGACAAGTTACTGAAAAGGTGCCCTGAAATATTCCATTTCTTTTAGAATTCGGTGTATGTTGTGTGTTGAACGTATTGGGTCGTGTGTCTTCCAAGAATCAAGCGCATTGGGAAATGCGTTCACCTGATAAAGTGTCTACGGATATCTAAAACGAATGAAATTTTATATGATTCTTTAATGTAATGTGCAATGCAAACTTTGTTTGTGTCTGTCTGGACCCTCATGAACCCATACAAACATTAGAGCTGTTGTTGGGAATCATAAAACGGGCACATACACAAACTCACGAAATGATTTTTTCTTTGATGAAAAAATTATGAATTGACATATATGACGAGTTCATACGGACCCATGTATGCGGATAAGCGTTAAGATTTGTTCATATTGATTAACTTTTCGTTCTTTCTTTATTAGGGACCGGGTGGAAAATGGTCGGCACAGAAAAGTTTCTGTACATTTCAGTCGGACGTGCTGGGGTGTGGGCTGTTTATAATGACTCCACTGTGATGTACCGCGAGGGAACATTCAGGTGAGGAATGTAGAAGGAACTGAACATAATATCTAGATCACTCCGATCAACAATCGACACAATTTGTATCCTGTACACAACGTCACAGAACTAGTTGACGGCCGCCATATGGGCATTATAGGTCTTCCCTTCTTCTTTGGCAGTCCAGTCTCGGAAGACTATCTGTGTGCCTCTGGTATTAGCATTATAGGTATATAAGTATTTATCATATGTTCACCATAAAATATGGTCATTTTAAATAAGAACCCAAAAATCCACTGTTTTCAGGACTGCAGAAACGGCGGGGACGTCATGGCAGGCAGTTCATATCGACACCAAAATAACAAGCTCACTCTTCAACTTCAAGGCATTTCCAGTAGAAACTGGTTGGTCTGGACACAGCATAGACCGAATACATTCTGGAAAAGACTTTGTGTGGATCATTGCAAGTTATCCTCATTTCACATATGGATATACCATAGTGAGAAAAGGTAGGTGAACACACCATCACGACAAAGCCTCTTTTGAGAAAAAAATGGGGTAGTGAATTAATGTTCAGAAGTTCGTTGTACACATCCAATGTTTTCTACCCGCCATGGTTGCAGTACCATTTCTCATCACAATACCAATAGCTTGAACACTGCAGCTTGGCGTCAATTCAGTTGTACTTATGCGGTCGTAATCTCAGTCATATTTGTTGGTATTGCCATCTCTTTATTACCTTTTTAAGAGAAAAAAATTAAATGTATTGATGGCTGGGCTATTAGATGCAATAGAAATGCCTCATGTGATTTTTCTTCATTTTCACAGGCATAACCTTAGACAGTCCTGAGGGTACTTCCTGGGACTCTGCACAAACAGCAAACATGAAGGAGGTCAGCGTCAGCTCCAGAACCGGTCAGCTGTGGGCAGTTGAAATTGGCGGCAGAGTGTGGCGTTCACCCTTCTATTGTGAAATCTCTGGTAAGATGATTCTTTGGAGTTAAATCAGTGACGGTTGGTACCAGCAGGGCAGAATAACGCCAAAGAAATGTCATAGGCATGTTTATGATCCACACATGCCATGAGGATGACACGCGTCATAGACAGATGTTGTAGGGGTCATTGATACAGACTGTGCATTGAAAACAGTGTTGCGACGTACATCATGTTCACTGTAGTAATGACTATGTATTTGGAAACACTGCACGAAATGGCCTCGTTTCCCGGCGTATACGTACCGGTATTTTTCTGTATTTTTGTCAGATACTGACGGATACGGGCGGATTCGTGTAAGGTATCCGACTATTTCCGCACCGGTATACGGAATATTTTCGGGAGAATCCGAAAGTAAGGTATTTTTGACGAATACGGAGCCGTACACTGCACGGAAATGCCACCGATCCTGACGGATACGAACAGGAATTTTTCTGTATTTTTGGCGGATACTGACGGATACAGGCGGATCCAACCTGACGGATCCGACTAAATGCGCACTGGGATATGGAATATTTCCAGAAGAATCCGAAAGTAAGGTATTTTCGACGAATACGGAGCCGTACACTGTACGGAAATGCCACAGATCCTGACGGATGCGTACAGGGATTTTTCTGTATTTTTGGCGGATACTGACGGATACTGACGAATCCAACCTAACGGATCCGAAAATTTCCGCACGGGGATCGGGAATATTTCCGGAGGAATCCGAAAATGAGGTATTTTCGACGGATACTGAGCCGTACACTGGACGGAAATGCCAGAGATCCTGACGGATACGTACAGGAAGTTTTCTGTATTTTTTTAAAGAAAATTGCGGATACTGACGGATACAAGCGGACTGTGATCCGGATCCTCAGATCCGGAGGAATACAAAAATAGGAATTTTCGACCTATATGGGGCCGTACATTGCACGAAATTGCCAAAGATCCTGACAGATACGTACAGTATGTATTTGCCACGGATACAGACTGATCCAACATACAGACTTTCTACAATCTTTGACATATTGTGACTCTGAATATGTTTGTATTTGCACGAATATGTACAAATCAAACACACAAAGTTTGATAGAATGGTTGATTATTCATAAATACGCGTGCATTCTTAATTTAACGATACCCAAAACATAATTATTCAATGACAGGAAGTTTTGGGAAAGCCTGAATGTAACATTATTTCATAGTTTAACATATATGCATTTCTAAGTTCAAAAACTATCAAATACAATACGGAAGTTCTATGTGGCTAAATAATCCATTTCGTTTAAGACAGGCCGAGGGACATCCACATACTCAAAGTACCTCTGCATATGCAGGTTAATGTCGGTAAATTGGGGTTGTGTAAGAACAATTGTTATAAAATGTATTACAATTTAATTACAACCATCACATCATGGTGGTAATATTTACTGCCGTATAGTGCACTTGGAGCAAAAATTTCTACATGTTCTACATATTCTACTAAAGTAATGAAAGCCTTATTTGCGGCCAGTTCTTCGTCTAAAATATATCAGATACAAATAATTTCAAATACAGAGGTTGAAAATAGAAACTTCAAAGTAACATTATACTGTCTGAAAAACTCCCATGATGACACGCCACATGTTACACGTAAGTAGTATATGCCGTGGAACTGCATGTGTATAATTGTCCTCTCCCCATTCTCTGACTACATCTGAGTTCACTTCTTCCATGCACTCTTGGTAAGGTACAGGCAAGGCTGATTTCTTCTGTATCTAGCATGTTGGACTCAGCTTGGAGTTCATCTTGTGATGAACCAGTTCCTATATGATAAAACCAAATGATGAATAAATATCAATTCACATACTTAGTATTTAAGTAACATGTCACATGATTTTGACATAACTGTGATCAAGGAGGTTATATAGACTATATAACCTCCTTGCTGTGATGGGCTTCGTTTCATCACAGCAGCTAAAAAAAACAAGGGACAATGGGTATCCATCATGCCTGTCTCAGCTAACATTGAAGTGTACCGATGATGGACTTAAGCCTTACCGAAGGAGCCTGAGGTACTCTGAGCATCTGACAGCTGATTGCTTTGTTCCAAGCCAAGCTAAGGTCCTCACAACATGTGCTGCATTTGTGAAGGAAGTATCTGCCGATGCTGTATAGGATATATATATAAAGGGAAACAATGACAAATATTAAACATATCACATAATCACATTTGTAAAAAAATAAATTTGGCATCGTTTAATTGAATATGTGAAACTTATATTCATAACTTGATTATGATATTGATCAAACATGTACAGCTATAACTGAATGCAATAATCGCTGAAACACACTACTACCTCCACATAAGTTCCAGCTCACTATCCACAAACTGTGGGACCTTTGTGGGACAAATACTTATGACATTCTCTTCCGTTACAGGATATCTTTAATTATCTTTCCCTCAACCGTTTGCTATGTTGTATCTGAAACGTTAACCAGACACAAATGTCTGTTGACCATTGGCAAGAACGAACATATTGAAAGCTATAAATTTCCTAGATCCTAACGGTGTAGAAGTGCAGGTCGACTGGACAATTCTTAATATCATGCAAATGCAATGATATGTCAAGCCACAATAGGAGGATAACTGACGTTCAAACTAGTTAGAAACAGGAATTTTCCAATTTGTACTTACCAAAGGGCAGTCCCTCTAAATGATGAATCGACTCCCTACAAACTTTACAAGGGGGAGGGGGGCGACGAATATTGCATGCACGAAGAAGACTTTTCGCAATGCCGCGCGTTTGAGTTTACACCGAATCCCCTTCGACTCTCAAGTCACTAAAAATCACTGGTCGACCATGGTAGACTCTGACGATGCCATGTTAAGCACAGAGAGTGATGAAACGCCGTTCTTGTCTCCGTACGCGTGCTGTTCACCGACAAAACCGTTTCTCGCGCCTGACGTCATGACACGCAGTGTCTTGTGGGAGATTGGACACGAATCCGTATTCCGGATACGTCAGGATTTGTCGGAATTGTTGGATCTGAGGTGCATCGGATCCAATCGGAAACGTTCCGTATATGCTATGATGCAGGGTTGCGGATCCGCTGGATTTTTCAGGATCTGAGATCATGCCGTGCAGTGTGTATTTGTAAGTTAGGATCCGAAGCAACTACCGACAAACAAACAATCCGATTATCTCTGCCATATTGACAAATATCTGAAAACGAAGGATCCGCGCAAATATCCTCAGGTATCCGAGGCGCATCACGGATCCAGACGTATACGGCGTCGGAATTGCCAGATCTGAGCTGTACCTGGTATTTGTCTGAATTTGCTCGGAAACGTTCCGTATCTGTACCCGAAACGTATGAAGGATCCAGACGTATACGGCGCCGGAATTGTCGGATCTGAGGTGCATCGGATTCAATCGGAAACGTTCCGTGTCTGCTATAATGCGTAATTCCGGATCTGCTGGATTCGTCAGGAAATGAGATCATGCCGTGACGTGTGTGTTTATTCGTCAGGATCCGAAACAACTACCGACATACAAACAATCCGAACATTCCAAATATAAAAAAACGAGGGATCCGCACAAATATTTCCGGGTATCCGAGGCGCATCACGGATCCAGAGGAATACGGCGTCGGAATTGGTCGGATCTGCGGGCACCTCAGTATCCGAGCAGTGAACTGGGATTTTTCCGGATTCGCTCGGAAACGCCATGAGGCCCGATTCCGGATACGTCGGATCCGTCAGGATACGTGGCCATTTCGTGCAGTAAAACATGGAAAATTATTGATTTGAATATGAATACCAGGCTTAGACAGTCGTAGACTTATGTAGTCTTATATTTTGTTTGTATGTAGTGAAGAGCAGCTGGGAAGCGATGGACGGCTGCTTTTCGTCTGTGTCGGTGGGGCGCTCGGGAGTCTGGGCAGTCGGCTTTGACGGCGATGTGTATCATAGAGTAGGCACGTTTCTGAACGAAACGGTCCCTGGTGTGGCATGGATGCATGTACCAGACGTTACATTGGAGCAGGTCGATGTGGGGGATGGTGTTATCTGGGGGGTTGACTCCTCACATCGTGTATTTGTAAAACGTCTACCGACATCCATCGACAGAGAAGTCTGCCAAGTAGGCTTAAATGGACGGTCCATGTGCAACGCCATTGAAAAAGGTTGACAGTCTTAAATAGCTACTCTGTTGTCTGGGGTTTCCAGGTCCCATAATTCTGGCTCCAGTTTCCAAAATTCTTCAGAATGGGGCTTATTCCAGGGAGTCATCAATTGCTGCTCCTTACTTCTACCTTAATTTTGACCTACCAGATATGATAGTAAGCCATTTTAATTACTGAAATGTGGTAGGTAAGTCCTAAATTAAACTGGAAATCCATAATTAAAATAGTGCTGTTCATTGTGAAAACTGTTGATAGTTTGTTCTTGCCTCAGGTCACACGTGTTTTTCTCTTGTTTGTTTTTCAGGTTTCTTTGTGTGAATGATCTTTATTTTGTTAGAATAATTAGGTACATTTTACGACTTTAGCCTAAAATTCTCTTGTCATAAGTATGATGAAGCGTGCAACAGCATTGAATGGATCTAACTACGGACGGGTAACAGTACAGAAAATTCAGTACCATGACCTGATTATTTTATTGTAGTATGGATATAGTATATTATACAGACGAGGCACATGCATAGGTGTTAGTGAGTGCTACAAACTATGTTGAAATCGTATGTTGGAATGTTATAGTTATTTCCAATGCGTAAGCAATGACTATGCAAAAGACAATTTGACAAAGCACACAACATATTTAATTTTGTACAAAAGATCATTAATCAGGCAGTGAACACGGCCTGACCCCCAAGTAGCAAACAAAAAACAATCAAAAGCATTGCAACAAACAACATCGCCTGTATCAACAAAATATCGTATAAGCGTGTCTTCGCTATCCCTCGATAAGCTTTCCTTGTCATGAACGATGCTATTTACATGTTCGAGCGTAGTTCTAATTGGACAGCGTGAGTGCGTGCCCCATCACCATCACAACCACGCATGCGCACTCCAACAATAAGACCATGCGGGTCAGACGACAGGGATGCTTACATTGGTTTCGTGATGTCGGTTTTTCACTAAACATAATTATACTCCCGGATCAAAATGTCTAACGTTTTGTGAAGTTTTATTTCTCATGTGCATGCCATGTTGGTGACTGCATGGTAAAGGCCTTGTATTTTTTTACTCGAGCTCGAGCCACCCTCTATTTATCATCATTAGTATTGTAATCGGTCCCAGAAGCGATCAACTGATTTTTTTTCAGTCCGTTTTTTTAATATCGGTCCAGAAAGAGATACCCGTGCGAAACCGGTACACGTGCTCGGTACCGATACCCACCCTTAAACCTACCTGAATCGACGCATCTGATAAAATTCCTGTTTCCGATATTTCTGAACTCGAAACCTTTATTTCCTATTTGTCATCAGAAAAACGACTCTGTGCCGAGGACGAAGTCATGTGTCCTTACAGCGAGAAATGTATCAAAGAATGCAGCGTGTGTGACGGCATTGTGGACTGTGGAAATGATGACGACACAGACGAGCGAAACTGTTGTAAGCTTTCTTCTTAATTTGATAAGACACGGTACGCTGGCAGACAAACAAATAAATGTATGAATTCATTAATTATGAATGAATGCAGAACTTTATTCTATATTTTTCGCCAGAATAGGCTAAGTACAGATAAGTACGAAAGCTACAAAAATGAATGAAGTTAAACATATCGTGGGAGATCATCTGTTTTGGTCATAATCATAGTGCAATGCTAAACCTTTTCAGCACAAAGTTATTCACGGATCAAGTTTTTAACGACCACTGTCGCCTTCTTTTATTTATTCATTTATTGGTTCGGCATGTAAATGCCAGGGTTACCCAATTAGCCGGAGGCTATTACTGAGGGCTAACCAGTGTGCGGCCGACTGTAAGTTTTGGACCATCGCAGACCGGGGCATGACCCTACCCTTTTTCGATAGGTGTGGTGGGTTCTTTTACGTCCACGGGGTGTGGCTCTCCTCAAACACGGGACCTCCATTTAACGTTCTATCCGAGGTGTGCCTTATAGGTTGCCTTCTTCAGGAACAATAATGACCAATTACTTCAGGACGTAAACTCGCGACAGTTACAGACAAGTGACTATATTGACACGTGTCTTTGCGGATACCTAGCGCCAGCAATTGGTCAAACGTCCCGAGGTGTTGGTCAAAGTGCCATTTTTTTCTGTTCCCAGGGCTTGCCAGTTGTCCAGAGAAGCATCGGCGAATGTGTGACGGAGAAGTGGGTTGTTACAGCCCAACTCGAGTGTGCGACGGTGACCGGAACTGTGGAGAAATCACAGAGGACGAGCGGGACTGTCCCGGTAGGGATTTTACTTTTTACGAATTGACCCGTCTAGCAAGCAGCTAAGCGAAGTCTGCCAAAGGTGCAGTCTGACCATATGACGGTCTGCACGCATCTTTGCCAATATCAAAGGCATAGACAACCCAAAAAAACAGTCGCTATTTGTAAGGCCACATCTTTATGAATACAAAATCAACCAAATTTACAAAAATCTATTTACAGATGAACAAATAAGTGCGATCCAGAAATTCAGTACTGCCCCTTCATGCAGACCATGGGATGGGATGCACGATGAGAAGTATTCGTTCCTATGGAATAATTGCTGACGTTGCAGGTCAATTTTTGGGTCAACTCAATAGAAGAATTATGCTGCTAAGGATGGAAATTCACGCAAACGCAACAAACTTTATTTCCAACATCGGGCATGGATTTCCTACATTAGAGCGGCCCATTTTTGTGAGAGACCTTATATAAGTCTTAAGTATGGGATGATCGACACATATTAAAGCTCATTTTTGACCCAAAGGAAGTGGAAAATACAGTTACTAAAACTATAAGTTGACAAACAAGTACCCAGAAACACAGTACGAAGGCAATTTACATAAACCTGGCTGTAATTAATCTGAAGGGTACTCGTATAAGGGTCATCAGAATATTAATACTGTATAATGCAACTGCTGCCTAGTCCAGGTTCAAGGTTAAGTTTCAAATACAATTACGTTATTGGATTTAAAAAAAAAATCATCAGCCGAACCAGATCACTCTCCTCTGGGGTTGTCTATGGCTTTAACATTGACTGTACTTTTTTTAGCTTATTAAGGTTAAGACCTCATGACCTGAACTTTTATAACAGGAATCTTTTGAAATAGGGGAAGAGTGATGGTTGTGTTCCAATTTGTGCATAGTCAATGGCATATAGACTCCAAGGACATATTGTTAAAGGAGCATTCTATTCCAGAAGCGGGTATTATTTAGATTAACATTTTTCGGGACACACATGCACCCGACTTTTGGCTAAATTACCTCCGCTGTCTTTTAGCCGGCGTCACAATTCATGCGAGCATCGGCCGATTTTGTAGATCGCCCGAAGCTCGCCGAATTCCAAAATCGCCCGAGCGTCGACCGTATTTTTTGCTGAAAATCTGCCCCGTCACAAATTGAACGTAGCTCGGGCGACGTCCGTCGAACACTAATAATCATAAATCCCACATAAGACGGTACCATCTCTTGGACACGGACGAAGTCAGAATCAATTGACCTGGTAACAAGCTCATATTTGGACCAACTTTACTTTCTGACTTGTGGCAAATCTGAAGGGTATGAGTGAAGTGGGCGGGCACACTGAAAATAATAACATTAACAGGAATTTTGTTATAGACCAATCAAAATAGTAGCGCAGGAGCCACAAAGTCAACAGATCAGTCGTTTAACCCCGATCCAGACATTTTCACAGAATGGAAATCTGGCGATACTCGGGCGACGCTCGGACGAGGGTCGGGCGAAGCTCGGGCGAAGGCGTCCGACCTTCGGCCGACCGTCGCTAAGCCTATCGACGCCCGGCCGACACCTGGGCGTGCTTCGGCAGATAGTCTGCATGACAACGTCCGACGTCCGTAATCTTCCATCTATTAGGCGGTTAACAAAAGCAGTGGTGTGACTAACGCACATTTAGGAATACTGGGATACAGAGATTTAGTCTCTGATGATTAATAAAGCTGCTTCAGGAGTGGAATGCTGCTTTACTTTTTGGGAGCCTTTTAATCAGCAATTTGTACAATTTTTATTTTTACATGGGCCGTTTTATATAGGAATGGTATAGAAAAGTCTAGATCAGTATATTGTATGTGACCGTAAATGACTATTGAAATACATGTGCCATAAGAAACATCATCTTTAAATCACGTGTTTTATTTTCGCAGACAGTTGCGTGGACTACAGGAAACGTAACTATCTACTTCAACGAGACGAAATCCAGTGTCGTGATTTGTCAGGTTGTGTTAAGATCACGAAAATTTGCGATGGCCAAGAAGACTGCTCGGACGGATCGGACGAGATCAAATGTGGTATGCATTCTACATTAAGTCTTTTTTTGTGTTTTTTTCTTCTGACCTGGATGCATGCTGCATGGTTATTAACTTAATAAAATTAGCAAAGATATAGACATTGAATGCTTTCAGTTAAATTGAATTGAATGAAATGTTATTGATGTTAGAAAACAAGTGTGGTTTACGAAGAAAACATCAAGAAACTTCATTATTTTAACCTGAATTAGCAAATTTTATAAAAGTGCCTACCAGAAACCGACACGCGAAAAACGACGAGCAAACTTAATTATTGACTTTAATTTTTTGCTAACAAAATTTTGTGAAAAGTTAGCAAGATTGATAGCTCTATAGCTAGCATAAGCCGTTCAGGATAGGGTTTGTGAAAACATGGTCCTTTTGATATTTTGTGCATAATTATGATTATCAGCTGAAATTAGTCACACCATGTCCTAGTCTGTCAAAAACCGAAGTCAAAAAAAGGTCAACATATTCATCTTGCTTTGTTGAAGGAATGTATGTGTAATGATCACCATAGAAATTGAAATTAAAATTTACTGAATGAAAGATTATGGTGTCCTTTCGGACCTCCTTCCGTCCTCTAACTCACAATCAAAAAGAAAAAAAAAAGATATTTGCGGGTTTAGGCGCGAAAAATTCCTGCCGTCTATTTTGTTACCTACCCAAATCTAACGTTACCTACTTTCTTTAATTTCTGAAAGACGAATTCTGCTCCCTTCATGGCGCATTCGGCGATGCCGCCTACTGGAAGTGCCGTGGTTCCCCCGGGTGTGTAAAGGGGGAGTTTTTGTGCAACGGCATTTCTGATTGCGCTGACGGGTCGGACGAAGAGGACTGTGGTAAGGCTTTTATTACAATCTGTAGCTGTATTCAGAATTCTGTCATGTACACGTCGATATTGTAATCCAAAGATTTTTATTTTTTTTTCGGTTTCAAACTACAGACGAATCGTGCACATCTATAGGGTACTGGCCCTGCAAAGACTCCATCCCCCCGTTCCCAAGGTGTATCAATGGGCAGGGCAGATGCAACCGAGCAGTACAGTGCAGGGACTTCTCGGATGAGATCGGCTGCGGTATTTTTTTCCCTTATACTCCGTATTTCGTGTTATCTATATCATTGATCAGAGTGCTTACGTAATTATGTAGGAAAATTCACTGTCTTTCCTAGCGTACACCTTGCTGATCGAATATTCACGTACAAAATTATAAAAGACACGAGCCATCTTCCATTGAAAAACACGTCTGTTCTTTTATTTCTACTATAACAGAAAAGCGAGGAGAAGTAGAATTTATCTAATGATAGTCATATTATTTTGTATCCGTTAACTGTACTTGTTATTTTATTTTGTTGCGACCTGTACTTAGCCAAGTGTGGTAGAAATGTGCAATAAAGGTCATCATTCATTCATTCATTCATTAATATTTGGCATTTTTTAAAGATTACTGTGGGCTTCATGCAATGGCTGGTTTCACCAAATGGGACAGAAAGATATTCATGGAGGGGACTGATGTGTTGTACCTACATCATGAAGTATGCATCCCATTCGAAAGTGTTTGTGATGGACATGATGACTGGTATTACCAAGACGAAGTCAGCTGTTTCCAAGGTACATGTATATTCCGCTACGAAGTCACTGTGGTAATGAGACACACATGCATGTTGAAAAAATATCTGCCTATCAGAAAAGCCATTTATGTGCCATTCATGTTATACCAGTTTGAATTCTGTTAATATTATTGCAACTCTACAAATGGAATGCATATTAGTGAGCGTATGATCATGAATAAGTCGTAAATCATGTTTGTTTTATCTTTCGTGTAAGAATTTACTCGTGTATCTGTTTGATGAGGAGACAGATGGAAAGCTTTCAATATCTGGTATCATCATCATTCTATTTTTGCCAGATTGTTTGTCGAGAATTTATTATTGTATTACCCATTTAAGGATTCAACAACCTTACCGTCAGTTCAACTACTGATGACTGACAGATATCCTGGTGATTTTGTAAAAATCACCATCAAAATTCAATCAGCAGTCTTTGGAGCAGTTCAATCGCCTCAAAATGACAAATTGCACGGTGGTCAAATTCATGCTCAGAAACTCACATGTCCAGCCGAATTCGAACGCTGTTCCATGATGTTCGAAATGACGTAATCGATCCGATCGCGAGTTCGATCTGGGGTCACCTGCGGTCATTGCATGTCTTCGCCGTAAACAAGCACGGTCGGGCCCCTTTTCCGCATCAGGAGAAAAACTACTTCTTTCACGAATTTTACCTGTTTCCTGGAGAGAATATCTTTGCGGGGACTTTGTTGTGGATACCTAACATATGTTACGAGGCTGCTGGCGTTGTTTTTGCTGACCTTGGATATTAGAAGGATTATTTACGCCCGTGTCAATTACCCCCTCTCCTTATCCGTGGGGCATGACATGCGTTCAAACATCGTAAAGGATCAGCTTCAAAAAGCGACAACGTAGCATTATTTGTGGCTCAAAATGGCCGTAACGGTTTTCCCGAGGTTTGTGTTTTGGGGATTTTTAAAAAATGGCCTTGATTTTGAATTATTGGCAATTGAGTGCGAATAATGTCAAAAAATGCCATTTGTCAACAGATTTGTCGAAACAGAAATTGAAAAATCCCAAAAACACAAAGTTCCGTTTTGTTCCTGGTCGACGAAAAATATGAAAATAAGAGATATTCGTTGATATTTGAAGCCTGGCCTTTGCGATGTGTGCCTGAAAAAACGGGCTCCCTAAAACCAGAGAATTAACGTGTTCGGGAGCAAAATATAGACAAATCAGTTATTCAGCACAAAATTGCAACATTCAAAGTTTGTAAAATCGCTAATTTCGTTTTATTTTGGAAAGATTTTCCCGTCCCCAATATATTGTTTATTTACAAAGGTTTTGCCGTTAGCCAAAATGTTGCCTCGTGTAACCCGATACCTTATCGAACGCACGTAGCAACGGAAAAGAATACCCTAGTGACAGACCACCGAGTTGATGGTGATACAATTAAATTGAGACAAATATTCTAAACTGATAGACCACAATGTAACTTGCACACACCGTTCTCTTACAGGGATGATAGACCCATCCATGTGTGAGAGATGTCCACTCTTCGAAAATACCTGTTTGCCTTTATCAAACGACAGCTTTTGTGACACTATAATACAATGTCGTGACGGGGTGGATGAAATGAATTGTGGTCAGTATATTTTACCATGGCATATTCTTGCGCGCGTACGTCGTTTGTACAAAAACTTAACAATCACATTGTTGACTTTCTATTGTGAGGAAGTAACTTCCGTTTCAATGTGCCTTAGATATCTGCAAAATTGATTTCTAACAAGAAAATACTCTAAATGCAGAAATGTTCGCGGTGGTTTTATGTCTTTTGTCGGTGTTTCTGTAGCGCTACTTTTGTTTCAAACGCGAATTTAACACCACCGCGAACACTCAATTCTCTCCCTACCACGAAACTGAAACTACGCAAACTTGAATGCATTTAAAATACTCTTTTACAAATGACATACATTTAAAGACATGCAGATTCCAGGAAGGTCAGCAAAACCCCTTATTTCTTTAATTGACATCCCATTGTGTCGATGTTATATAGGCTTTAAAGCATCGATGTAAAAATCATTCACTTCTTGAGTTGGCCCATATCTCGCCCTTGCCACTTTAAGGGATAATCTACAAAGCCCTACATGTACCTCATTTATCCGAGCTACGAACACATATATCACCAGAATGAATAAAATCTTTATCATTTTTCTTCTCGGGAATGACGCTAGATGCCAGCTAAAGCATGTCAAGACAGAATAAACCCTGTAAAAATAATTGTTTCAACGCAGAATAATAGACACCTCAGGGGCCTGTATTCATTTATAAAATTCTAGTACATCAACATCTTCTATGCCACTTTCACACACACACACACACACACACACACAAACAAACACATACCAAGCAAGCACACAAACGTACACACACACACATACAAACTTACACACAAAGCACACGCACACACGCGCGCGCGCACGCACTAACGGAACACGCCAAATGAAACAGCTGAAAACAATGATTTTATCAATTTTATTTACATTTGTGTAACGCCACTTTTGGTGTGTGTTTATACATGAACATAGACCGTATCTGCGAAGAGAAAACCGAGTGGGAGTGTACTTGTGATCAGATCTCGGGATGCTACAAACCAGAGGATATTTGCGATGGCCGCGAGCAGTGTCATTCTCTGGCTGGAAATGAGTGTCATGACGATGAACAGCATTGCGGTATTGTTTCCATTTCAATATAATAAACCTAGCACAAACAGTTCGGAAACCTAAATTCGATCGATTTTACTTCCGTAATTACTTTATTGAAAACATAGAATTGCATTTCAGTAGAATAATTTTATTTTCGCAATGATATCACGTTGGCTATAATGGGTTTAACACCAATTTATTTTATATTATATTATTATATTTAGTAGGTCGCGAGAGAAAAATAGGGTATCACAGGAATATATGCATTGTCATTCGTATTACTTCAGGATTGATTCCCTGAAATTTACTAGTCAGGTTGTTGAGATGTTTCTAGTATGTGTTTAGTGGTAAGGTATTACGAAAATAACGCATAAAGTAGCTACTCAAGCAACTGGATAACATTTTGAAACAGTCAGAGCTTACAGACAGAATCCGATATTTTTCCTCAGTGACTAACGTCCATTACTTTCGTCAGTCACTGACGAAAGACAGCGGATTCTGTCTGAAACCTCTGATTGTTTCAAAATATTATCCATTTGCTTGAGTAACTACTTTGGCGTACATTTTTATGTTCAATTTAAACAATGGAATAATAACATTAATTTGATACATTAAACATATGCAGAAGAGTACTGCCATACTGTTGGTGGCTTCGACTGTGGCTGGCCATGGCATCAGTGCATATCCCAACACCTTGTGTGTGACGAACATCCTGACTGTGAATCCATGGACGATGCAACTTTAGCTTTTTATGGTCCTGCTGACGAGCAGAATTGCGGTAAACGCATGTCCGTGTATCTTACATATCTTGATAATTGTATGTCAATGAAACATGTATATATGAACTTCAATTAGAGACATTTTTAACGTATCTACTGCAGATGTAATATCCATTCTTTTGATTTCTGTTAATTGATGCAGTGTTAATCTATAGATATATATCCATTCTTTTATATTTGTATTTTAAGGCAGTTATGACTGTAGAATGAGAAAATATCTTGGGAACAGGAAAATGTCCATCTGCTATTGCTAATCTATTAATGAATTTTGTCTTTAGGACATAGCTGTCTTTTTTCTTCTTTTTTTTTCAAAAAAATTGATTGCAGTCATAAGTAGTAAATCGTGCTTTATAAGGTTTAATCTAGAGATGTTTACCTGGCAATAATCAAATCACTTTCATGCATCCGACATTGCTGGTGTTTACATAAGGAAATAAAAAGAGATCATATTTTTACTTTTATAAAAGGAAGTTGCGCAGGGTATTGGACCGCTTTGGAAGAGTATAAAGACAAAAGAAAGGCAAGGGGACTGACGGTATCAGATGATCCGTACAATCATGTCTGCAGCTCCGGAAAGTGCGCAGCGACGTTCAACATATGTGACGATCGCGACTTTTGTGGTAACTGGGAGGACGAGCAAGACTGCGGTAGTTTTCTTTTCTTTCATTTTTGTTAACACCACGGATACTCATTTGAAGGAAACCAATTCTACACTGTTGTGGCAGAGAAATACAATATTATAATATCTACAAGAATAAGTGGAATGAGTGCAAATGTCACCACAATTAGACATGGTTCAAAATAAGAATAATAACATTTTGGAGACCCCCTGCGAAGTGTCTTTTGTTGTTGGTCTAGCTATGTATTTGCAAATCGATTTTTATCTTTTATGTTTTATAAAATCCATCACCGAACATGTTTAAAATGATGCATGACATTTTCGTTTACAAGATTTTGCATCAATTACAACTGAATTGTAAAAGCATTTCGCAATGATAATTATTTAGAAAATTAAGGCAGCAAGCCCAGTTCTTTTTCGGGTCAGCAAATATTCTTTGTTTACAAATATGTTTACGTCTTAATTTGAATGAAAATCAACATAAAAAACAAAAAAATCTTAATACTATGCTATTTCGATTTCAGCATTGGTACATATAGGCTGTAAATGTGCACATTATAAAGCAAAAGTCATGCCTTCTTGGTTAAAATTTGCATTGGTAATAAGAAATTCGAATGATGGTCTAGGTCTTGAGATGTTGATACAAAACTGCCTATTCCCTGCGATACACTGATCATGAGAACAGGCACTAGAGTAAACGACGTTATCAGATTTTACCACACCCTTGTTACTTGCAGAAGGAGTAGATTGCCTCCATGACGATAGAAAATGTGAAGCAACACACAAGTGCGTGTCTGATGACTCCTGTAATGGGGTCCCTGGTTGTTTGGATTTTACCGACGAAAAGAATTGCGGTAGGTTTTTTCCCAGCATTTGCTGATTGATAACAAAAAAGATCTATTACCAAACACCAATCAGGTTTACAGTGAATTGTGACACCTACCCACTAAAAATAAACACAATATACGGAAATAAAAAGGATGGCGCAAGATGCAAAGGGACCCATGTATACAGAATAGAAAGAAAACTATATTATATACAATTATCGTATCTGAACTCGCTAACGTCCCCATCATTATTTTAACATATTAGGTATAACGACCTGCGCGGATACCGCAGTACGTCTGGGTGTTTCTGCGCAATACAAAGAAATCAAAGTCACACAAAATTGCGACGGGAAAGAAGACTGCAGGACGGGTGTTGACGAGAATCCACGGAGATGTGGTATGTAAAGTTTTACCTGCTTCTGTTCAAGAAGGAACATGTTTTTGGTTGCGGTTGTTTGAATGTTAAGTCAAGAACGTTCGGATGGATTGTCATGGATAAAGTATATTGTTAGGTTTTGTCCTTTCGAAGGAATGGCGAAGTTTTCGGTCACCTGGTGGATTCCTCGGGATTACAGGGCAGTCTTTTTTTAACCTCCTGGAAAGAGTGTTTTTCACTGCGTGAATATTCGTACCTACAGCTTAATACCCTGTTGATTGTAAGGTGTGAAATTTGGTAAATTGTCCCAAAGAAACCAGAAGATTTAGGCGCCCTATCAGCAGGTATTTTAGCATTACAGGACGACGCGACACCCCGTGCTATTTGTAGGTATGTATAGTCTATTTAGGAGTCAGCGTGATAACTGCATCATGCTGCCCCAGCACGTCATCGGAACGCACTGCGCCTGCGCGACACTCTTCTATGTAATGTTCATAGTCATAGGGCTTCAGAAAAACGTACGTAAGGACGTGTTCGCATATGAAAGGATAATATCCCGTCTATAGTTTCCAAATATTGTTTCAAAAAAGATATCTTATGCAACGGGAAAATTATGATGCAACGTTTACCAAACATCCAACAGAAACCTGGATTTTCTCTTGTTTTTTTTTTGATGTTTGGTGAACGCTGCATCATTATTTTCCCTACCTTATATGGTACGTTTTTCTGAAGCCACATACGGATTACATAGCAGAGTTTCGCGCAGGCGCAGTACGTTCCGGTGACGTGCTTGCTGCTCCTATATTAATGACCTCAATATAGTATGATTTTAGTGGATGATTTGAATGTCATAATAATGACGTTTGTAAATAAGGCAAAGATCAAACTGCTGGAAAATTTTTTTCCAAATTGTATTAGAATTGGTTCTTTGAACTCTTCTTCATCTAGTGTTCTGGACAAGCTATGATCACAATTTCTTGGTAGCTAGATGTCCCTTGGGCTATGGAAAAAAGTTCGGCTCATCCACTAGCTTTCATTGAAACTGCAAGGGCTTCTCAGTTTGTAGGCTTTGAAACAGGATTAGTGAAACTGGAAGAAATGGATTTCAATTTTTATCGGTACCAACGCAATGGCGTTTTGATTATTCAAAGTGAAACTTTACTTTCATTGGCAATGGAACAATTGACACTTCAATTGTACTAGATGACACGAGCTTTATGCTCATAACTTCCCTCTAACAAAGCGAACCACAAAGAGAGTCAACTAAAAGGAGTTTATCTTTAAAAGTCAACATTTTATGTGTGTCAAGCCATGTATGCAGGCAGACTGCCATGCGTCAAATCCAACCGGTTTGTTTCGGGAAACAGTTTCTGTGACGGGTTTCCTGACTGCCATGATGCTTCGGATGAGGACGCCTGCATTGGTAAGCCTTTTTCGTGTATATGATATGGAAACATTGCTGTTGTTGTCGTCCTGGATGTTAATAAGTAACTAAGAGAAAACACATAAAACTGCTAGAATCTGACAACTATGAAAAATCAAATGGGGCTGTGGGCCTATTGAATATTGGAAAAGCATTACTTGATAAGAATGTCCCTCTTGTCTTGTCGTAAAATCGTTTCATAATCTTTTTTCTTATTGCAGATATTGGAGCCTGCCTGCTACCTATATCTTTAATAGTGGAGGGGTATACGTTTGACGAAGGTATTGGAGCAAGTCATCCAAAACAGGGTAGACGAGGTCTGTCCCTGACGGAGTGGGTAATCGAGAGTCTTGAGGACTGGCTGCAAATCACCCTCAAAAATCCCGTACAGCTGGCTGCAATAGTTGTTTCCGGTTCAAGGTCATCACATCCCCCCGCATTTACGTTGAGATACGGGCTTAGGGCCAACTGCTTAGCAACCTACATGGATGGGAAAGAAGTTAAGGTATATTTTCTAACATGTCTATTGTTCTGTTTGTGGGTAAAAGCAGAGCCAACAGTTTGATTTTCAGGATGAACCTGTATGGGCAACATTTCCAACTGTCAATACCTAATATAATTTGAAAAAAAAAATACTAGCCGTACTTTCATAACGAATAAATATCTTCCAAAATGGTCCAAAGCCCCTATCTCACTGGATACCCGGCACGTTGGTGACCTCACTGCGACCTACCGATTCGACAGAGCACCCAACGAAAGTCATACTTTTAGATAAAAAACGAATAATATTTACGCTTTGTGTGTTTTGTTGTCGTTTTGGTCGTACTTGCACGATTTGCATGATATTTCCATTATCAAGTTAAGGGTAACAGACATCCCGTTTAGGCCGCAGCACGGCCGCCAACGTGCCGTGGATCCGGTGAAATAGGGCAAGGAGGTTCATACAACCCCTATAGTGTTAGTAAGGTCACACTAACTTCGAGTGGACAACGTATCTCGTAAAACAAAGAGTCGTTTTAACATATTTTTATTTAACAAGACATTCTGAACCTTGGATGAAAAACTAGACATGTTTACACCATCATTTGACACACGACGCCCTGGAGATACAAGATTTATTGTTTGTTATAGCATGATTTGTATGTTAATTTTGCTTTCTCAAATTCGAGTTCATATGTATATATATATATATAAATTCAGTCATTTTGTGGCCGGTACTAATGTTGTACGCACTCGCCTGACGTTATGTTCATAAATACATGGAACGACGAACTTTCAAACACGCTGTCTTCTTTTAAAGGTATTTCAAACACCGGAGCTGAGTGCAAATTCATATGAGCATTACCTGGCCATAGCAGTGTACACTTCAGTCGTGAGGGTAACCCCGCAGCATTTGCTGGACATGGCTGTTTTGGACGTTGGTCTACTAGGTTGCCCCATCAAAGGTCAAATTCTGTGGTAGTTTTTTCTTCTTCAATTTTTGGTTCAAAATGCATTTCCGATATACTGATGAAATCAAGGTTCGAGGAATCAACTTTTCGGCATGCATATAATTGCCCAGATTTTAGATTTAGATTACGCTGGCGATGTGCCATTATTCAATAATTGTTTATTAGGAATATGAAGCTCTCAACGACTATACGTCACCTGTTATGCACATGCTTTGCTACGTTTTTCTTTTGCATGTATGTATGTATGTATATGTTGGTGAGATTTGTGTATCTTCAATTCTTTTAAATTTGTAGACCGTTTCAAGGACAAAACTTGTGGCAAAGGTTGGACGATGTTTAACGGAACCTGTTACCAGAAGTTCACTTCTCCACTTGTCTGGTGGGCTTCGGAGAGGTACTGCCAAGCTCTGGGTGGTCACCTGGCGGCCGTCAACACGCCAGAGGAGAATGAGTTTCTCCGCAACAGCATTGGTAGTGGATGGATAGGGATGAAGCTTGACGCAATCGTCATGAAGAAACAATGGGAGGTACATCGCGTTTAAGCAAGCCCTCATTAGAAATGGAGATGTAGCTTTGTGTGTGTGTGTGTATATATGTGTGTGTGTGTGTGTGTGTGTGTCTGCATGTTTGTGTTTCAGGATTATTGTAGTCAGCATAACTCAAAGATCTCTGGATGATATTTGGTATGTGGGTAGATGTTGGGTCGCCCTGTTTGTGACCTTGGTATTGCAGCAGAACTTCCGTTTTTTGTACATTTTGGCCCGTACTTGTAATGTTGTTTTTTTTTAAGTGCAAAATTCTATCATTCATCTAAGTGCTAATGATCTGTCAATATTGCGATATTTGTAAGTTAGTTAAAGGTGTACATGACCAAGCATAGATAATATTAATGTGGAAGTCATTTATACAAGCATTCTGTGGATTAATCATTCCCGCTATTTTCCTTTCTTTCTAGATAATGGGCAATTTTACTTGGACCAATGGGAGTCCTACAGGCCACGCGTTCAGAGAGCAGGACATTGCATTTGATGTTTTCCTGGAATATCTCTGGAGACTGAATGATCCTTTTTGTGCCGTACTCGAACTCCATGGTATGTGCTCATTCTTCCTAGTGCCGGTCGTTAATGTTAGCAGGATTGCAATGATTCGAATCAGTTTGTATCCACAGACATCAGGAACAAAAATACTGACCTTTCATATAATCTTAACATCTGTAGGTCCATGGAGTCTTCAACCCTGTAGCCTGGTTGAAAAAGAATTCATTTGCGAGAAAGGTACGATAACCATACAATTTCAAAAACATGTTCTTGTGCAATTGGTTTATAGTTGGTCTGATAGTAGTCAACAAATAGTTGGAACTTTCTCCCTTTTTCGTTTTCCAATCTTGGAAAACAACCTGTATATGTTAATTGTATTTTTTGCTTTTCTTGTTTAGGTCAAATTCTATTGTCCCAGTGACATCCTATGTCACAGTGTCAAATTAACTTCATATGTCGCATTTGAAGCGCTAAAAAGTTGTATTTTCTTCACATCTCTTCTGATTCTTTGCAGATCCATCATTAAACCACGAAGACGATCGTCAAAATACCACACATTGTTTTGATCCTGACTTGACAGAAACTGGGGAAAATGAGCTCAATAGAAATATACCGGACATGACAGGTACTACATCCAACTTTCCATTCTATGTGAGCAAACTTGATATTCTTTGACCGACATTGCCTAACAAAGATATTTTCTTTTAATAGTAGTTTTCTTCCATTTCTTCTCAATATTTTAGTGTGCGACGATTGTATGGCTCATGAGACAACCTGCGGGAACATCCGATGTGGTCTTCCAGATGACTACCGCTGTGGGCTGATTTACTCTCCCGGATACCCGACTGCCTTTCCGAGTTCAGTGATCTGTCTCTGGACCATTGATGGTCCCAGGGGAAGCTATGTCAGTCTTCTGCTACTTGACGTTGATTTGCCAGGGTACTCGAGGGGCGCCTGCACCAGCCGTGTGCTGCAGATCAGGGATAGATTCCTGGCAGTAAGGTGGAACAACATACATGGGCTTTGTAGTAATGACGACGATCAGAAACTTTATGTTTCTAGCTCCAATGACATGCAGTTAGCCATGCTGGCAACGAGTAACAACGCTGTTATTGGCGGCAGTCGCGGATTTATGGCAACTTTCAACATCAGCACTTTCATCCCCAGCCGCCGGGTGCAGACCCTTCCTCAGGATGCAGGTAAGGATTTTGTTGAAATTTTATCATGTACATACTTAAGCGCCTTGCTTCGTTGTCTTTCCGCTTGTCTTTTTCATCGAACATATTACAACATCCTCAGAATGCAGGATTTTTTTTCTTCAAAATTTTATTAGGTCAAAACTCAGCGCCTTGCTCCATTGTGTTTTCTCTTGTATAAATCATCGCATATGCCACATTACAATCAACATCGAACGATTTTAAGAAAAAAATGACAATGGACTAATTTGCAGTAAACAGTCAGATAAACAAAACAACTAAAGCTATTGTATACTGTATCTATTGTTTATACACCAGAGACATAATGCTATTCTATCATCAAATCCATAGCTTACATGTGTCTTCCCTCTTCTAAAGAAAAGTATGTACGAATTCACGAAATTTTTGTTCTACAATGTTGTCAAAGGTTGTTATCATGAAACAAATAGTAAATATTTATTTTATTTGTTTTAGAATCTGTGTACATTTCATGTGACTTTGTTTTGTAATTGAGTTGTTTTACATACGATATACTCAAGGATTTATTTGCCCCTGCGGCTGGCACCTGTTCCGCCGAAACTGCTACCAGACCTTCCGAAACGACGTACCCCTGAGCTGGATTGAATCAGATGTCAAATGCCGCGAGTATGGGGCCAACTTAACCAGTGTCGCTGACCTGGCGGAAATGGAATTTCTCCATGTGCTTTTGGTCACAAACGTTGTCGTCAAGAGTACCGCTGATCCGAAGCTTTTCATTGGTATTACACTTGCCTGTCATTTGGAGGGGGCTAAAGTGCCCGTGCAACTTTTCAACTTTTATAACTGCCGAACAACGTGAGCTAGGAAAAACAAAATTGGTGACTTTCAAATGATTTAGTTGGTAACGACTTAAAAATAGAAATAAAGAAGTTTATTATTGTTGTGTTTCAATCGCAATGGGTTTCTGACAGGCTCAATTTTCAGATTTCATTAATTTCAGTTAAAACAATGAGGTTTCATTTATTTCTTTTCAATCTAAACTTGTTTTCCTACACCAGTAGCATCGTATGTATTCTAGTGTAACATATCTATTGTACATGCTAATCTAATGAAGTCAAATATCAAAATCCAAGATGGCGGAAGATATCACGTGCTTAAAACAAAAAGAAAACAATGTGTAATTGGACGTGTTCATTCCGTTTTCATTCTCTTTTTGGGTTAAATGTTGAAAAAAATGATTTTCAAAATAATCAGGCTGACGAATCCCGACGGAAGCTAGATAGATATGACGTCATTCTATGACGGTTTTTTTTTAAATCGATGTGGCTGCCCTTTACAACATATGTCTAGCTAGATAGTGTAACAATACATTGAATCGATTGTATTATTGCATAGAATAATTTTACAGCATTGCATTGGTCAAAATGGTTTTATTGCCAAATTTCTCTGGATGGAATACTGTTCATGTTGAAATCATTGTGAAGACTTACAAAGTTGACATTTACGCGATAACTTATCTCTGCTATTATAATGTCTTTGGAGGTCGTTCCTTGGTTCCTTGTGGTCTTCTGCTTCGCAATCATCCAATGGTGATGATGTCATTATTTGTTGCTTCCAGGCTTCTACGATGTCTACAGGAACCGTACCTTTGTGTGGACAGATGGTATTCCTGTGACATTTACTGACTGGTTAGGACTTTTCCCTTTCAACTACCTTAACGTTAGCCTAGCCATCCATGCGGCACGTTTATTCATGACAAGAACCAAAATTTATCGGAATTCTGTATATACTATTTTCGTGTACTAAGGTGAAAATGAACTTGTGAGTCATTTCAAGAGCATTTAAGGGATTTTTGCGACAATACCGTTATCATAGTTTGGATACGTATACATAGGTTTGCATTTGAAAAATGAACTGTAGAACCTAATTTTGATTTTTCAGTCGTGAAGAATATCTGTTATGTTTATCAGTAAAAACAATTATTGTTTACTTTTAACTACTTTAGGTCGCTTATGGACCTCCGCACCGGATTCCCCCAACCAGATGGCGCTAAGATTAACTACTGCGTTGCCATAGTGATGAAAAACGTCTGGGGAACGGACCAATGGTACGATGTGCCCTGCGATGAGCAAGACACGAGATCTTTCATCTGCAAGCGAAAGGCTGAACGAGTGACCCATCTGGGGAGTAATGCGTGAACCTTTTTTTGTTCAGGATAGCCTTAGATGTCTGCATGAGTCCCTCTTTAGCTGAAGGGGAATTAGTACAATCTTACGGCAAAATATGTATTACTACTTACCTGGTATGCTAGCATATGAATTAAAATGCGCAGATTAAAGTTGGAAATATTGCATCGACGAACATTATGTACATGTGTACAATCAGGATAGTTGTAGTTGTTTGCAAAATTGTAGAAATTCAATAGGCATGTTTTATCAAATATTATGCTAGATTATAATGGTGGAGATAAGAATACAAAGCAATCTAAAATATCATGATATGCATTTCTGTATTTCAGTACCTTAACAGATTTGAAATGCATTATAAATATCAATAGTTTAAAAGTGTATTAAGATATTCATGTGTAATAGACACCAGAGTGCAGTTTTATGGCTGTTCATTATCTAAGACAAGTTTCAAAATGACTTCATTTAGCGCCTTAACCACCACCTGTGATAAATACCTTATGGCAGTATTTCATTTTTGTTAGCTTAAAGGAAAAATACATAGTCCGTGTGAAAATACCGTCATCATGCAAGTGTTTTTAAGATATCTTTATTGGGATGTCGTATTTAATCAAATAAGCTAAAATTACCTTGGACACATGGAAACAAATGTCATTTTTAAGTTATTTTAAAATGAATAAGCTCTGCGTTATTAGGAATTTGTTTTACATCAGAAATCTATGTGCTTGTCTCCTGCGTCGTCATATAAAAGCAAGATAACACTAGAAAAGTAGATACAGCCTATTTCACTCCATCTTCCCTCATGACAAATGAAAACTGCTCCTAATGGACACATTTTAAAAATGGACTATTCCTAAGGTACTTATGCCCTATAATGGGTTATATCAACTAAACGCTAACGTTACTTCATACATAAGGATTGACTAGTCCCGTTCAACGTCTAGAAGACTTCAAATTTTCTATTCTGTATGCGAAAGCAAACCCCTATAACTGAATTCCATTCAATTCTGCTTACTCATAATGAGACAGGAAACAAGAATATAAATTATTGGGCAAACATGGTTTGAAAATCCCAGATTATTTATTGCAAAGAACTGCATCTAGAAATATGTAGAAAAAAATCAAGGTTGCCTTGCCACGTTCGCATGCGTCATTCGGGATACATCCTTTAAAGTGATCGCGTACTGTATACCGCAAAACAGACGCAACCCATTCTTCAATTTTCAGAATAAATCGATTCGATTAGTAATACATGAATGACTTTCCATTCTGATTAATCTCTGTCCGTTTCCAAAATAAAAATTTTGGTTCCTACCGTAAATCGTAGAAAGCATCTGCAAAATGAGCAAATGTACACCGCTCAATCGGATAATGTATTGAAAAACCGATATCAATTTGGTATTATGCTAGAATGAATTCCCAAGACAAAGATGTAAAAGAACAATGAAACATCTATTGCTCAATGCTCATAATCCTTATGTTCAGCGTTGTTCTGCAACGTTTCTGCTAAACGGCTTTGTTGAACGCTCACAACAGTTTTGGTTTTCTAAGACGATTTCCTCTGTACTTTATAATCGAATCAACGCTACCTTGATTAATCACATGTAGGTTGTAGATAAGGTTTTTTAATCATGTTGCACTTAGACTGTTATTCTTCAAGGATACTTCATGACATAAGATAAATAACCCAATCTTGGACGGCATCACTGTTATATTATTATGATATATATGATATATTATGATAACGACCTGCTTTTTACGATACCTAAGCCATGCGTGCCAGTAGAAAAAATTGACTATCAGAACCATAGAGTACATTATATAGACACATTTGATTTTCGTCAATAGAGTCTATGTGAAATCTCGGCGTCTGGAGATAAAATGTAAATGGTTGTAATGTAAGAAAGACGCGGTGTAGGTTCGGGGCCTCTAGCTGATTCTTCTAGAACTGCAGGGGCGTTTTTGTCAAAATCTTCCAAGGATAATAACTGAAAAAAGGAACGACAGATTCCCATGATATTAGATATGTAGGTAGTCTAGACAAAGATGTACATAATTTTAAAAGCATGAATTATGCAAATTAGGTGCTAATTGGCAACATCATTTTTGGTAGGTAGGTTTCTCTTGTGGAGACGAAGGTCAAGTTCGAATATGGGTCTTCTGGGAGGGTTCCTTAGGTGCTGTAGTGGACATTTTGTGATTGTCGGTTTGATTGTTGGTGACATAACTCGAGAGAAATTCAATGGATCGTGATGAAATTAAGTATGTAGTTGGCGGTCGGGAAAACAGAGGTCAATTTCGAAGATGGGTCTTTTTGGGGGTCCTATCTTACTACAGTGGACACTTGTTATCGACATGTTGGAGAAGGATAACTCTAGCAGGGTTTGCTGGATCTTTATTGTTTTGGGCTAAAGGAAATGCTATAATTCCAAGGTTGTAAAAACGGTAATTTCATACTTGCATTCGGAAGTTAAATTTAACTGAACATCATCATAAATTAAGTACGCAATCCATAACACACATTTTAAACACATCTTCCAAACAAGTTAATACCCTTCGGCGAAGGTAGGGGATCGTCGAAATCAAGTTCTTGATGCGACACACTTATTATCATTATACGATGAAGCCCGATCCAGCAACTTGTGCCTGTATCATAATCAATCTCTTGAATTTTGGCGACATGGTAGTCGTGCAGCGCCTATGTCTTAACATCGGCAATATGGCCGCCATCTGTCTTCTTGGCAGCACTGTACGTCATGGATTTGGCGAACACCTTGAACTGGGCTCCATTTCACTCTGTGTACCCGGGATATCCTGGTGATGACACAGAAATTAGAGTCCATTCCAAGTCACCAAGAGGGTTTGAGATAATATTTGTAAATAGTTTAGATAATTTTGAATAAAAGAATATCTAAGTAACAACAGAATTTCTTTAAATTTTTCTTTTTAATTTGAATCCAATCAGATATTTTAGAATCATTTTGAAAGCGACTGCATAAAATATATATATATATTTCCAAAGCTTTACCCAACTGGGCAAATAATTATAAAGTTGAAATAACATTCAAAATTTTTCCAAAATATAAAAATCTCCTGGACAAATAATTACAAAGAATTTGAAAAAAAAAGATCCAAGATGGCGGACATGCTGTATCCTTTCTTAGTACCCGGGAACAGGACACTATTTCTTTCGGGAATAAGTCTGCCAGGAATCCCCAATGAAGGCCAGAATGTGAACATCTACATTCCGGAGACATCCAACCTCTATTGTAGACTTGACATAAACCGTCATCGTATTGAGAATCGGAACATTTATGAGCTGGATCGAAATGGCTGCCGCTGACCTGTGAGAAGTGATGCTCCACAACTCCTTCTACTTCTGGTGTCCCTCGTGGAGGTTTGTGTCTAACCTGTCCAACCCAGGATCAGCTCAAACCAAACATTTTCGTCAAGTCCTAGTTACATGTGCATCTCCAACCACGGTAGCTGACTTCTAATTGTTATTTACTTGGTGGAGTACATTCGAAAAATGGAGGCGCTGCTAATCAAAAGACTGGGAATTCTGCCAAACTAAATGACAAAATGGATGACATGTAAACAGATATAAAGCGAATGGGCAGAATTTTAAGCGCACACGAAGACAAACTATCGGAACAAAGTCAACTCATTTGTGAACAACACGCCAATATCGCGGCACTGGAGGCGCGACAGTTTCACAGTGACCATTATTCTCGCAAAGACTGCCTGCGCATCTGGGGTCTCCCTGGTAACTATGAAAACACGGAACTACTGGGGAAATTCTTCTCAAAGTCACTGTGGCGTTGGGGGACAGCGATAACATTCACTATTTGGGGAAAGGAACTGGTCGACATGTGATTGTTAAGTTTGCCACATTCCTAGCTAAGAAGAAAGTCTATGATCCCAGAAGAATGTTGAAAGGTGTTAGAAATGATGCTGGCCAATTCATCTCTATGCGACCAGATCCATCTCCTGCTAGCAGATCTTTATTAGCCAAAGCTAGGCAGATGGTGTCTGATGTCAAAGACAACAAACCGTTTTCTTCTGTGTGGGTGACTATGTAGGTGAAGATTTGGGCGGCGCAGGGCGATAAACGGCTTCAGCTGACAGGACCGCAGGACCTTGATTAATACGAACCAGTCGACGCAGCTGGGGAGAATTCCAGACATCGCGGAACGGCCGCCGCGATGCGCCTTGCATCTTCGTCACCCGACTCCCGACCTGACACTAAGCGAGTTAATGTGTTCGAACAGTTGGCTGCGAAAGAACCCTGTCCCTGAAACTCGCGTTGAGTAATAGAGTATCAGACGCAGTTATTTACTGACTAGAACTGTCTTATTACTTTTGTGGACAACTAAACAGACAAGTGACTCTTGAATTTATATGTCCTTACTAGCTTTGTTATGCCTTTATTGAACATGCAGTCCTTTAACCCTCATCCGACCGTATGGGGTCCGTTTGGACCCCAGGCGTGTTTTAATGTGTGCCATATCAACATTTTTCGTTGGAGAAAAAAATCCTTCCAAGAGTTTGTTCATGTACATATTTTACAACACCTGAGAATTTTTTACCGGCATTGGCCGATTTTTGCGAAAGTTATACTCTAAAGTGTGCGTGTTGTCCGCTGGGGTCCAAACGGACCCCAGATAATTTCGCATTGTTTATTACGTAATTAGAAAGAAATTCCTTGCAACTTCCAAACGGTATAATGTATCCTCACCAAATTTGCAGGGAGTGATGTTCACGTAAAGTTTTATAAGTTCTGTAAATTTTGTGACGTTATGGCGTAATATTACGTTATTATGACGTCATCGATGTGATTTTATAGGCTAAATAGGGAAGTCCCATAATATTGAAAGGTATCAAACAAAATAGAGTGTATTATTGATTTTCAGGTATGCCAAGGCATACAACGTCAATGGCGATTACATTGACGTCAAAATTACGTCATAGAATGACGTCATGTGTCGTTAGTGATCCCTATCACCGCCATCTTGGATCGGCCATTTTGAAATTTTTAAATTACATTTTTCCATTTATGACCCCAAATCACAAAAGAAAGAGACTGGAAACGTTAGTCTGAATGTTTCAATACGGTATTGAATTCTGATATTGAACTACCCTAACACGATACGTTACACTTGTAGGCGCAGACGGCAAGCTATTTGAATAGATTATTTCTTGACTTCGTTCTCTTTAATTTTTTAGTCGAGGAGTAGTTATAGAAGATAGCTTGAGATGCGACCACTTCCTCATCGGTCTGACTGTAACTACTTCTACAATACCTCGTGGTCAGGATTTTATATTTTAACAATATTATCGTTTACATTTATGTACCTTGTTTGATATCATTTCATTTAAACTCAACTGTTCATATATTTGGTTACGATTCCGTTTGAGGAATAAATGGCTGTGTTTCCGCAAAACATGATATTGTGTCTGCCCACGTTTATGCTCCTTAGGGTCGATAAGGAATTCTTGAAATGTTAAAAACGTTTTGCCGAAGAAACCTGACTGGGCAAAGACATGAAAGGAGCAAAGAAAGCTGCCCCGGACTCTCCCAACTACGACCCTGAACGTGACATGGGGGAAGACACTGCCATCATGTAAAGAAGAAGTATGAATGTAAACGTTTTTACAAACCACTGTAAAAGGCAACACAATTCGGACACAGTGTTTGCGATGTTGCACTTGAAGAATAAAGTTTCAAAGTTTCAAAGTTTCAAAGTTTCATCATCACAGTTGAGATTGAGGTTGTGATCAAATGGTTAGCCAGAGTCATTGACATCAATTGAAAACGATGACAAGGAGGTTCAAGTTCGACTATAAATCCATTCCATTTTTTTTATGGAGGTAAAGATATGGACTCGCATCTATTATGAAACGGTGCCAGTTATTGTTTAAGAAGAAGTATAAGAAAAAATCTCAAAACCAAAAATATTGCAACAAGAAAAATGTGCTTGCTCCATTCACAAGAACGATTTCTTGGACACAGAATGATTTTCTGCCTGGAAGATCAATTTTCGGTGTGGAAGAAAAACAAGAAAAACTTCTTTTTTTCATTTTTGGTAGTGTAGGACCCTCAGTACGATATTGGGACTAGAAAGTCATACCCTTAGAGCTTCCCGTATCATGCCCTGTACGTGTTCGATTTAGACAGTACAGCGACAAGTTGAATATTATATCAAACTTAATACAACATAACATTAGAGCAACCGTCAATCTCCTAAGAATTCAGACTTGGAGATTGTTCTTTTGAATTAGTGCAAAATGTCACTTGGCGTATCCAAACGCTCCGTTAACGCCGGAGTCATTGGTGAACTGGGAGTCCGTCCACTATATATCGATTCACACAGTTGATAAAATACTACCCTAGGTTACATAGTCTACCAAATGACAGACTCGTAAAGAAGGCTTAAATACTTAACAACGTACCAACAGAAATCAGAAGTTGTTTTGCGGTAAGGAACACAGTAGCACTCCTTGTAAAATTACTAAAATCAGCATGTCTGGTATGAAGACAAGTGATTTTGTTGTGAGTGACAGGCTGTTTTGATGCAAAATCTGATGTAGGATGTGTGGCTAAAGAACCAACTATTAAGTTAGTTAGCGTTCGTGACATTAGTCTTCCTGCTATTAATGATGAGGTTGTGACAGAAGTGCTTTCAATAGAAACAACGGAAAAAGTCACGGTGAAATAGAAAGACGAGATACAAAAATCTGATGTCAAAATAGGTGACGACAGAGGAGCTATTCGCCTCTCCTTGTGGGACCCGCATCGGTGGAGTTGGGGCGCAGTTATACTAATGTTGGCAAGGTAAACTTCTATGGAGGTAGAAGATTCTTGACTACAACTTCGGAATCAGTGAAGGAAGTAAGGTCATGGTCACACCCCTGATGGTCTTCAAGAGCTTAATCGAATTACAGCAAATGGAACAATCAAATAAACACAGGTCAGGAATATGTTTTAAGAGGGTAATTCCTGCAAGAGAAAGGTTGAAAGGACTGAGGCAAAGTTTCTATGTCATTCATATTGCAAGTCGGTAAATACATCATAGGAGGAAATGGTCGTGAAAGTTGTTGTTGATGATGGGAAACTAGTACATTTGACATGTTTTTCATAAATCGTATCTTATATTATTGGCTGATACAATTGAGATGTAAAATGACGATATTGAAAAAACTCTGTTAGAAAGGGAAAACGTTACATTAATGTATGACCCATTCAGCAACACAGTGACACCGTACCTGTATATTATCCGCAGTACTTAGTTTCAATTCAGATTGGTTCGCAACGGTAATTGCAACAGCCCGTGACTTCGTTATATAACATGATGTAAGACATTCATAACTTCCCCCGATCTGGAGTAGTCAAATCCAGTATCCTTTCAGTTTGAAAAGTAATGCTGTGATATCTAAAACAAGAACATTGTATTTATACAGATAGAGAAGGTCACAGGAAACGCCCTGCCTATATCCGGGCCACTCATGGACTACCACATCACCGTAATCGGCGAGGATGTGGCCAGCAGACTTCGGAGGAGCAACAGGCCTGGCTACGTTTCACCAGAGAGTGGCGCCATCGCTGTTCTCGCACATGATGCTGCTCATGATGCGGTACGGGGCGGAGGTTCACCACACCGGAGGGACCGGCATGTACGGGACGGTGGAGGTCAGGTTGACGGACCTCGGCGTCCTGAACTCCATCCTGGACGGGGCGCGTAGTGACGGGTGCAGACACAACAGCAAGCTGCACTTCGATACAGAGCGCACTCCTGACGTAAGTAATCCGTTTTTTTTTAAAACTGCGTATTCATTAAAAAAGTATGCTATGCAAGTATTAGTCTTGTTGCACACTAAAAACACTTGTTTCACAGGATATACTTTCAACTGTTGATAGGGTTGTTTGATTGGACTTTATCATGCTTTTATTTATATTTGTAATATTAGTCATTTGGTGCCCATTAGAAGTAACAGAGATCGATCTTCACCCAATCAAAGATATAATGACCATGACAGCGTGTTTACCCGAAATTTTCCCGTCCACAGGGTGAAGTGATCGACCACTAGACCGTTCCAGATGACGTATAGGAGCCGGTCGGGAAAGCTGACTGTCAGGTTCTACCGACAGAAGTATGACATGAACGGCCTGGCAAAAGACACTACGATATAAAAACGCATGGAGGCCTTTGTGGCACCCTTTTCCACATGTAAAGAGTTATGAAAAAACATGATGCTGTTAATAAGTTGATAGATTCAATAGACATTGGATAGATCAAACTCCTCTTTTTAGTTATAGGAAAACGTTGTTTGTGAACCTAAGCTGTAGAACAGACTTTGGACCACACAGACTATGTGACCAACAGGAAGATTTAGATGACACAAAACCGCAATGGCAGCAGAACATATATTTGTTTGGATGGGTCGTTGCATACAAATATTGGACTGTTCTGTGGGTGATGGATAGCTTCAGGTGCATGCTGTTCGTTCACCTGGTGTTGGACGTCCTAGACTCTCTGAGCAGGTAAAATGTGTCTTGTATACCCAAGGGAGAACAGTAGGCAGTACAAACGTACTAACTTCCAATGAAGATTATTTTTTGAAGTGCTCTTTTGACACATCATGCATTTAATTTACCCACAAATGACTTTGAATATATTTGACATTTCAACTTTATCTAACTATATTTTGTGTTGTCAGTCTCGGCATGGAGTTGCAGAAGGACGGTGTGACACTAGCGTCAGCCCTGACACAGGTGGATACAACTCAGCATGAGCTGATGGAAATGCAGGAAACCCCTGGCCAGATCTCGAATTGATTCTAGTGACGGCTCTGGTTCTGGATATGTTAAGGTTTTTCTCTGGCTCTGGGGAAAAAGCTTCCTGACTCCAGTCATCTCATTGAGGAATTCCCCGCTGCATTGAAGTACTCCTCCCTATGAGCAACCACTGGGAGAGTAAGAGTCGGACTCCACTGTTGGAGGCGAATAGTCTGGTCATTGATTAGGATAAATCTGACACCTCTCAACATCCTGTTAGTCCAGATTCTGTGTTGAAGGATTTAGGCACAACCATTAGACTTATGTATTGTAAGTTGTATCTGAACTTGAGTACCGGTTTTTTTCTTTCTAACTTACCTCAAGCTATATACTTGCATTCAATTATTTCATGCCTTATTTTGTGTACAGACTTAGTACGAAGGGATCTAACTCGCCACATACCACACGGTCTCACTCTCAGTGGCTGCTAAGGTTACGAGCCAGTGGAAGGTGGTGGCCAAGGGCCTGAAATCAGCCCAGCTCAAGAGGGCAAATGCTGGAGGCCGCAATGAGAACAGTTCCCAGGATTCATGGAGAATGTAGCCATTAGGAATTATGAATAGGTATCTCTGTGTGGATTAGCGACAGCTTCATATCAAATAAAGATCAGCTTCATATCCAATAAACATCAGCTTCATATCAAATAGAGATATATGATGATCTGTGACTGATCTTCAGGAGTCTTCTTGAGCTGCAGAGGCAGCAGGGTGTGGCAGCTGTTAAGGATCTTACTGCCGCCGCAACGCGACGCAAACCAGCGCCATCACCTTCAACGAGCTTCAAGTAACTCAATGAGGTGGTGGACAGAAAAGTTACCCGGGAGATTGACGGTGACAGATTTACGTAACAGTCGCCATCGATTAGTCTACTGACAGGAGCTCGGGAAAACTTGTGCTAGTAGTCTGGTACGTGCGTGTTCACACAGCAGAGCTTGTCACAGCTATCTTGAAGTATGAGAAGGTGGATGCTGGCAAGGCAGACACTATCTACCGAAAAACGTTGGCCATCCTGCTGAATTATATCCCTCTGAGAACGGTGAGTTGATTCAAAGAATGGCTGCACAACAATAATTCTTAATTTCAAACAAAAATAAAGGTTCCAAAATATAATCTTGTTCCAAACATGTCAGAGTCATATCATTCCCGTTATACCAAGTCCGGCACATAGTCGTCGGGGTTTTATTATTTGGATATCAAGTCACAACCACGGTGATTCTACGAGGGTTGAGTGGCAACTATTTTACTATGTACGAATAAAGACGGCTTAATGGTCCCTTATGTTGCATTCAACTCGCGTTCAACAGAAAACCGATGACATTTCGTTCTCATGCCATCAAAGACCAGAGTGGTCATACAACAGTACAGCGTTGTCTTGTTTATAAACCGACATCCAAGAAGAGTTTCATTTTCCTAGATTTCGATCATCACCAAATGGAGCACACGTTAGGAGGCAAAAGAAGAAAGGGAGCTGCTCCTCGCACAAACTCCCTCCTCTGGAACCAGAGCGATGACACCCAGTCCCGAGCTGGAAAGAGAAAGGTTTCCCGTCGCAATCGTCGAAAGAAGAAGGTTGATGGGAAGTCCGGAAAGACCCCTAGCCAGAACAAGGAAATTGAAAAAAAAATAATTTCAGGACAGCGCTCCCGTGGCGGGTATCAATATGAACCTGATCGCCAGAGCCTCCACATCTGACGGAAGGCAGGCCACAAAAGATAGGAGAAATGGATGTTGGCAAACAATCATCCAAGGGGCCGGCATTATTAACTCGATTGGACGGCGATTTCAACCCCAAACGAAAGGCTGACCTTGCGACAAAAACAGCAGACCCCTCTACGAATCCGCAGAATCCTTACAATGATGACCCGAACAACTGATAGGCTTTATGCCTTTTACATTTCAGTGGTAGCGACTGCCACCTTCAACGTCTGTGGGATGCGCAATCACATCAAACGTAATGATAAGCAAGTTTATAATATCTGCAGGCAACAACAATCGGACGATATCTGCCTGCAAGAGTGTCACATTTCTCTTGCTGATGAAACAACGTTGTGGGGAGGAGGATGGGGCGATCAAGCTCTTTGGAGCTAGGGTAGTCCAATGCTAGGGGGTAGGCTTGGCTTCAATGTTAAACAATATGTGATGAAGATAGAAGCGTGGTATGCGCTGTCCTGTCGGACAGTACACGATCCTCAAGGATCAGCAATATCTATGCTCCAAATGAGGCTGCAGAAAGATCCACATTCTTCCGCAGTCTAAATAATTTCTTTCTTACACCGTCACCGATCCCGCCATTCTGTGTGGGGATTTTAATTGTATTGAATGTCCAAACATTGACAAGAGAGGTGGGGCCCCCAACCGCAGTTCTGGAGGTTTGAAAGTGCTAAAACATCTCTGTGAGAGTCACAATTTACACGACTCGTGGCGGCAGCTCAACCCGGACGCCCGGATAATATATTTGGCGCCGTAGCTTGGATAGATTTTATTCTTCCGAATGTCTATCTATTTCGAGCCACACTTTTCTACCCGCATACTTAACAGACCACGTTTTTGTACGAATGGAAGTCCTCCAAATATCTAAAAAGAAAACCTCCACATGGAAATGTAATTTTTTTATTCTAAAAGACCAAGATGTCCAGTTGGACTTTGCTTCGTCATATAAGGATTGGCAGACGTTAAAGTTCGTTTTCCTAACCTAACGATCCTGGTGGGATGACGTTTAACAACGCAACGCCGCTGGATAGCGAAAAATATCATCAATATGACAATTCCACCATTTATGTCTTAAAGAATATGAATCGAGTGTATACTGCAAGTGGCCTGGCTAAATCCGAGCCGATGTTAGGTCTTAAGCAATACTGTTTTTACTAACAAAGATGTTTACAATTATTTTTTTAAATGTTTTAGAAGAACGTAGTGTATATGTAGGTAACAGCCGATATTTGAAGAACTTGTGTATAGTAAAAGAGTATTGTTTATTATGGACAAAGTGATATTTACATACATTTGGTGCAAGAATGAAGTTAGTCTACCTGCAGGTAGCAGCCAATATTTAAAGAACTTGCTTATATTATTTTGTTACGGATGAAGAGGTTTCTACGTGTAACAGTTTTTGTACCATGCAGCAGTTCCCTGAGAAAATGACCACCACTAAGGCAAAGCCAATGGAAGACACCAGAGAACTCCTTGTGAAAGGAATGGGGAGGGCAAAGAACAATCTGAGGAAAGCGAAGAAGTAACAATAGATTAATGTAGATAGTATCAGACTGGCAGACCTGAATGGGGCTAGGCCAGTTGAGTTTGCGTTGGGGAAGAGCGATAAGCTCTACTTGACTAGCATTATTCCACAAACACAAGGAAAGGCTAAAATACTTCACAGAAACCAACGAGCCTTCCTAATACAAATGACCTGAGTTCGATGACCGGCATCATTGTGAAATCGCCTTCAAACAGGAAACCCAGTAAAACCGCGTCAAAGCCCAAGGACCACGTGGTCTAACGTGCACGTTAGACAACTATGAAGATATATGCAACTCATAAATAACCTACAGTTAAGCATATTTCAACGTTTGAAACCCTTGCAAAGCCACGCACCGCCTTCCAGCTAGGCGATTATGGCAATACTCTTCATGGTGGTGTTGTAACAGGGTGTATCCTAGCCTTCTTTTTTGTGTATTATTTTGTAAACTCGCAACATTTTCTTTATCTATATATATTATGTTTTACCACCAGCGGTGTATTTGCTGTAAGTTGTTTTGACTCTGTAAATATTATCCGATACTTTTTCTGTTGTTGTGATTCATGAAATTTGCATTGATATTTGTTCATATACATTTGTTCTCACGTCTTTTTTGATGGTGTAATTGTTCGATTTGATATATTTATTTGTTTTTGTACCTGTCAATTGGTTACTTTGATTTGTATATGGTTTATGTGTAGCGGTATGGCGTGTTATGTGACCGACAAACTACAACACAAATTGATAACAGAACTAACCAAGTTAGATATTGAAGGTGTTTGGGTAGAAGTAAGCCATACTGTCGGTAAGCCTATTGTAAGAGGCTCAGCCTTCGCCCACCAAAAGCAACAACAGATTTTTTGGAATCGTAGAGACAGCATGACCGCCGCCAAACCTATTTCTGATGAGGCGTTCTTACTTGGCGATCTAAACTGTGATGTATTTACAAGACACTCCTGAAAGAAAAGTAATAAGATCTGTAGCATCTTTGAAGCAAAACAACTCATAGGCGACCCGACCCGTGTATTTAAGAAAGCATTTACGTGTATCGATATCATCATAGAAACATCCCCTGAAAAGGTGACAGAATCGGGCGTGTGTTCCACTGGGCTGAGCTATCACTGTTTCACTTACGCTGGACGGAAAGCCAAACGACTCCCGGGCAAGCCCAGGACGGCAATAGTGAGATCCTACAGGCAACTCCCATCTATGTGTGAGAAAACTAAAAAAAAAGCAAATAACAACATGGTACGTTATTTGAAAAAAAAAACAAATTCTACTGCAATGAAATCCAAACTAAAGGTTATGACAGTAGAAGTCTCTAGGCCACACTAAAGACACTCCTGCCACCGCAAGAAACCTGCCAATGTCCCTAAACACACACACCCACACACACACAAAAACATTCGAATGAAATAAATGCATACTTCTATTGGCTCTAAACTGGCCGCAGCTTTTACGAGTGCATATAAAGCGGTCTTAGGACCGGCACAGTTTTCTTTTAAAGTCTAAAATATGTCCACTGAGTTAACATACCAATAGCTGATGAGCATTCCTTTGGAGAAAATAAGAGAGGACGTGCTATAGCTGGGGCAGCATGTCGAAGGAGCCTACTACTCACACCATTCAGTCCAGTACTGAGAAACTATCCCTATCTTTAGGTAAAGTCTCGAAGGACTGGAAGAGAGCCAAGGTTACATCCTTATTTAAAGATGGTGACAAAACCAGCTTTAGCAACTTTTACTATCTTTTATTCAAATTTTTTAGAAGGCCGTTCATACTCAGGTATATACTTACTGCAAGGATCATGAAATATGGAGATGCTTGCTACATTGGCGAGGCGATGGCTGGCTATCGCTGTTGACAAAATTGAAATTAAGTTTAAGGTGGAATGCTTTTATGTTTGGTTTTTTTTGGCATTATGCTGATGTAGTGCCAGCATCCGGTGGTATATTGTATAAGCTACAAAATTATGAGAACATTTGCATATTACACAGATGCAGTCATCATCTTAGATATAGTGGACCCACACAAATATGATTTCACTTTTTGTCCCTTTATGCTCAAACGTACTAGTCTTGCCAGGTGCTTGCTTTTATTGTGATAGTTCTATGTGACCAAAGACTCATTAAGTTTTGCCGATGAAAAATTGTGTGTTGAGTTTGACTGTGGTTGAGGGTATGCCATCAGCTAAGCCAGTGCATCGGGCGGTCCGGTGCAGATCACCGATCAAGTAAAGCGAGAGTTGCAGCACTGGCGTTTTCTGAACGATTTGGAATGATGCCTGGAGTGAAGACCGGAGAAAAAGGAGGTCATCACTCTCGCCTCGGACTTCTCCGGTTTCAGATGGGGAGTGGTGATAAACACAGAGAGAGGGAAGGTCCAGATAGGGGACTATTGAAAATCAGACATGGCACAGGGGCATATATCCATTAAGGAGATTGATACCTTGAGGGAGACGCTGGAAATGGGCGTAGAGTGGGTGGCCGGGAAACGGGTGCAGGCCAGAGTAGACAACACAACGTTGAAAATGGCAGTCCGCCTACGCATCGACCTGGATCTTCGATACGTCCCATCAGCGGATCTGCAACCCGTCAGATGTGACGCTCCTCCCGCGCCTATTCAAGAGCATCCAAGCAAGGTTCGGGAAGCAAGACACAGATCTTATGGCCTCGCCGTCTAACGTGCAGAAGGACGAGCGGGGGCAGCCCTTACAGTTTTTCAGCCCGCACCCAGCTAGGGGCGCGGACGGGGTCGATGCGTTCGCTCAGGACCTCAAGGGTCCCAAAACTACAAGTCAGTAGGCATGTGGGATGGCTGTCGGATCACACGTCCGAGCAGTACACGGGCGCGGCTAGGGTCTTAGGGGCCGGAGGCTCTCGCATCTGACGCCACGGTGGCGGCAGTTCAGGAGTTCGAGGAAACTAATGGCTTCAAGGAACTACAGCCGGCATTTCCGCAGTGACGCATTGTTCACTCACGTGACTTGGGCAGGTGCCGTGGATAAGAAAATTGATAACAACATAGAAAAACAGACAGGCTCTAAGATAAGATTTAGGGAGTCATGCGAACATTAAAGGTTTAATGACAGACGATATGTTGGAATGGGCTGTCTCCTTTTTTGACTTTGTTTTCGCTCTCCCTCTCCGTATGGTATAGAGGACGGGAAGGGAAAGATAAGGTAGGTAGAGAGTAGATAACGACAGGATGAGGAAGGGATCAAGAATGAGGAAGGGGTTTAAAAGGTAAGATACATGTAAGTAATGGGGGAGAAATAAACACGACTTGGAATTCGGAGACAAGCCTAAAGGGGCTGAGGCAAAGACGGCAGTCTCCGAATCACTCATACCGGAGAACCGATGGCTGAGCATAGTAAAAAGGATACTGTTTATTGTCATAGTAGTACGGTTTCACATTGCATAGAAAAGAATTACATAGGTTACACTTGCATGGGGGTATATTTTCATAGGGGACAATTTTTAACGTGGCAATTTTCATGGGGAGCAACTTTAATGGGGTACAATTTTTTATTTATTTGGACACGATCATCTATACACAATATTCTGATTTTTAATTTCTGGCTCGGTAGCATTACGTGACGATATTAGTCTTTACGGTACAAAACGTTTTATTTGGCATTTAGAATTCGGGGACATTGCACAAAGTAAAGACAACTTTGAGAGCTGGTATTTCTGACTCTGCTTACGTTCCTGCGGTTTGAAACATTTCCCACTTGTAGCAAGAGGAGTTGTCAGATAATTGACGTTTTTCCTTATACTCGACACAGATAAGCAGGATGTGAAAAAGACGAAAAATGCAAGAAACATGCCGTTCCCGAAAGTGACGTTCCACCACTTCACCAACGATGCAAAAGTATACCATGAGGAGGACTTTGAGGCCATCGTGTTGGAGGAGTGGGTTGACAAGTATGACGGACCTTCATCGACTAATTCAGTACAAGACATACAGACTCAAAGATACAGTTTTAGACTGGGTAAATGTTATGTAAACACTTAATGGAAGACATGGTTTTTGTAGTCCGTGCCTTTCGTTGCAAAGCCTTGAACAAGATTTTCTGGTTGCACAATACTAGAAAACGTTGCGTACAGAGAGTAATCGTGTTGTATACATATACATTTCGTAAAACTACGAGCTCACTCTTAACGTGTCTCCTAAGTAAAAAGGGACACCATTGTCGTTCAAAATTGGTTTCTGATTGTCAATGTTTGTATAGACTGCTTAACGCACGGCGCTGAATAAAGTATTCTGCGCATGGTCTGACCAAGCAAACCTGGTCTGTTTCAGCCAACTCTCGTCCTCGTTTCCCGATGGAAAGCCAGAGCTGTCCCACGGTAGCCCAGTCCTACCGCCCCGCGGCCCGGCAGCACCGCCCCCGAAAGCCTAACCGCAATCCTCCGATCAAGTTCAACCCCGTCGCCGTCAAAAGCACCGGCTCGATTTTCGGGGATGCTGGCTTCTTTCCCTCCATGCAGTCGCCCGGAGTACCCGGTAAGACTAGCGTTTAAAACAGTATATAGTCATTCTGGTAAGTTAAGAGCAATTTTCAACGATTTTGGCAGAGAAGGGGAGTGGGGCGTCAGAGTTTGATGTCTTGTACCATGTGGGATGGTTTACGAAACGCACTGCCTCGCATTACAAAAAATCAGCAAAAGCAATGAAGCCTGGAGGCCCGGCGTCAAAGTTAACGTCGAACGAAGGAAATAGAAGAGGTGGTTAAACAGTATGAAAAGAATAAAGGTTCAAATTGTAATCATAACTAAAACATGGTCCAGTCAGAACGTCCCACCTTTAATGTGGAATATTGACGGTATGAGCTATTCTCAAAGCCACGGATAGGTAAACAAGGCGGAGGAGTTGCTGTTTATGTTGTCAACGAAGTCTGTACATTCGAGCTTGACATCCCTGTCCCTGCTGATCTCGAATGTATATGGGTAAAGTTAAGACCAGCACGGCTACCCCGGGATGTGCCCAACAATTATGCAAAGGCAATGGACTAGCCAAAGTAGTGAACACACCAACAAGGAATAGGGCAATACTCGACCTCGTTATAACGAACCTAGGCCACCTGTACGAAGCTCCGGCTTCACTACCACTGATCGGATTTGGTCAGTGGATTACGTTACAAGAGCGGGAGGAAGTGCAGTGTGCCCCTGGCACACCATCCAAGACTGATGCCTTTTACGGCAAGTTACTCAGTAAACTTGAAAATCACTTCCCTACCAAGACCATCATGATGCACTGCAACGACAAACCCTGGCTTACTCCTGAAATAAGGGGCCTTGCATTAAAGCGGGACACTATAAGCCTGGCCCTCAGTTACAAAGCAGTGTGGGTAAATGGGGTCAGGGGTATATGTAATAAAACTATGTAATATCTTTGAATGCCAGGTGTTTGTAGTTTTATTCACAGTATTCTTTTTATACTACAGAGAAGAAGAAACAACGAGCGCTGGCTGCATCTGGCTGCCGTAGACGGTCCAAGAAGGTCGACCCGAGCCACCCGCGGCATACCTCCTACCCGCTGTAAGGTGATGTACTCATAATTTCGTTGTAATTTTCTGGCCAGGTTTTCAATAGTTAACCAGATATATGAGACCTTAGAACCTAAATGTAGAAATCTCTATCTTTGTCTTTCCCCCTTCACCACTATTTGGCCGCCATAAAAGCAGGACACCATAGCCTGGCACTCAGTCACAAAGCAGTGCGGGTAAATTGGGGCGGGGATACATGGAATGAATGCCAGATGTTTGTAGTCCTATTCACAGTACTCTTCTTATACTAAGAAGAAACAACGAGCGGTGCTTCCAGCTGGCTGCCGTAGACGGTCCAAGAAGGTCTACAAGAGCCACCCGCGGCATTACGCCTGTCCGCTGTAAGTTGATGTACTGATACATTTGATATGATTTTGTTGTAATTTCCTGGCCAGGTTATCAATAGTTTACCAGGTTTATGAGATCTTAAAATATAAATGTAAAATCCCCACCCCCTCTCTTCACCATTATTTGGCCGGCATCAAAGCAGAACACTATAGCCTGGCACTCAGTAACAAAGCAGTGTGGGTAAATTGAGTCAGGTGTACATGTAATAAATTCTAATAGTGTGTACTATCTTTGACTGCCAGATGTTTGTACTTCTTCACTGCATTCTTCCTGTACTATAGCGAATAAGAAACAAGGAGCGCTGGCTCCAGCTGGTGACCGTAGACGGTGTCAGGAGGTCGACCCGAGCCACCCGCGACGTACCTCCTACCCTCTGTAAGGTGATGTACTGATACATGTAATATGATTTCGTTGTAATTGCCTGTAATAACGTTGATGTCATCGATCTGTCCCTACAGAGAGGTATCATCTTCGCGTGGCCTAAAGGCAGCATGCAGGAAAAAACTACATCCCGTCCCAGCGAACGTCATTGTAGCGACCCCCGTCCGAGCGAAAGCCAGGTAGAAACCCCACCTTAGCGAACGTCACGGAATAAAGCCCCGCCCCAGTGAACGTCACGGTATCGACCCTCGTCCCAGCGAACGTCACTGCTTACAACTGCAGCACCACCAACATAGGCGATATGGTCTTTGGCCTACGAGGAAGGTTGGTGCGATGGCGAAGTGAACGCGATCGCTGACGACAGCCTTTTTTTTTTTTTTAAGTTCAAGTGAAAGGCCGACGTCACTTGTACAGGGGGAACTCGTTGCTTCCGGTGTCAACAAAAGATATGTTTGCTTATGCTGATGTAGTGCAAACATCAGGCGGAAGATTGTGGAGGCTGCTTAACTATGACAATATTTGCATAATGTACCGTAAATTTGTGGACAACGTGAGCCAAAGTTATCTCATTGCACTTCTTTATTTCTTTACAATCACAGGGAAGACAAGAGCACTGGCGGAAATAGTGAAACACCAAAAATCAACTTCCCTGTTGATGACAAAAGTTCCCTTCAAAAGACTGGTAAGAAGAAGACAAAAAACTATTTCTAGATAATATTCTTCATCACAACTAACCTCCATTAGGCCATGTTGATTTGATTATGTGGATGACATCAGGGCTCGATATAGTGGGTGCATTTGCACCCTTGTGCACCCAAAATTGGAGCTGTGCACCTGATTTTTTACCGCGGGTGCACAAACGACAGCCTAAATTTTTTTAGAGTTTAAGGTGAAAGGCCGACGTCACTTGTACAGGGGGAACTCGTTGCTTCCGGTGTCAACAAAAAATATGTTTGCTTATGCTGATGTAGTGCAAACATCAGGCGGAAGATTGTGAAAGCTGCTTAACTATGACGATATTTGTATAATGTACCGTAAATTTGTGGACAACGTAAGCCAAAGTTATCTCATTGCAGTTCTTTATTTCTTTACAATCACAGGGAAGACAAGAGCACTGGCGGAAATTGTTAAACACCAAAAATCAACTTCCCTGTTGATGACTAAGATGCCCTTCGAAAGACTTGTAAGAAGAAGAATCACAGGGAAGACAAGAGCACTGGCGGAAATTGTTAAACACCAAAAATCAACTTCCCAGTTGATGACTAAGATGCCCTTCGAAAGACTGGTAAGAAGAAGACGAAATGTAAGTATCAGAAAAAGCAATACAACCATTTGTTTTACTTTATTCTTTCTCTCTCTCTCTCTATACATATATATATATAAATATGAATTACTTAGAATTACAGATTGAAGTTCTTAAGAGAGGCAGTAGCGTAAACTTTAAAATCATGCCTTGCTGACATTCAACTTTATTTTATGTGGTAACCTAAGAGTGTTTGCAACGTCAACAGTAATGCCCGGATGTTCCTGTAAGTGAAACCCAGATCGACATTTCCGCTAATAACTCCTATGTTCAAGTCCAAGACAACGTACTAAATAAGGTGAAAACTTGTTTGATAGGAATCTTTAAAATATTTCCTGTCTGCGATTGAGTCTATCTGTTGTAGAGGGAGTACATATTACGTTTAGAGGTGGCCGTAAGCCTTGTAATGCCGTAGATCAGGATCCACTCATTCAAACTCATTTGAAGTGCTCATAACAAATACCCCTGCACCAGTCTTGTTATGTCTTCAATTCTTCCAAGGGATTCCCCTACTCTACAAGATATAGGGGATAACATGAACTCCTCTAAAAGTCGCTGCCGATAAAACCAATTACGTCCACATCATCGACAACTCAAACTTTGTCGACTCTAGATCAAAAGTGCTCTCTACGCATCAGACGTATACCATATCAATAGATTTGGTACCCGTGTTTTGGCTGCCAATATGAAGCGAAGGACCAATCCGCTAGTGGGGCTAGGTCAGTACACGTGTAGGAAGACCCAACCTACTATAATCACTCTACAAAACTCTCGGAGTAACAGTCGGACTGGTATGCCACAATGTCAGTACTTTAATCACAAAGATTACTGGCATCCACCCAGATGGTAGGAAGAGGACAACAGCCGGTAACATGCAGCTGTAGTCACCGAGGGAAAGGGGCGATGACGCTACACAACACCTGTCCGAGACGAAGAGGTCCGAGGAACCCCGGTACAGCACACAACAGTTTATTCAAAGGAGACCCATCAACTGACCGTGCAGGCATATCCTATATGCTAGGCGGAAGCCACAAAGTCCCCAACATCGCTATGCATGATTGTAGAACTTCAAGCACGGTAATAATATTCGATGTTGCTACAGATCATTTGATAGATCACTTACAAACCGTTTTGTACAAAAACTGTCATTCGGGAGAAAGCATGGCAAGTTCCTGAGCAGTATTTTAATAATTCTTTATGAAAAGAGCAAAATTTACAAGAATATAATAAATATTAATGGGCAATGTTTTATGTCAAAAGTCCCCCCTCCCCTCCCAACCTTATATATCGATGGTCACGCACTCCAAGAAGTCTATGTTGCTAAGTTGTTAGGGGTCATAGTGCAGTCGGACCTTGAATGGAACTTCCCTTTTATACATGATAATTCAGTAAACATCTTCTATTATCATTAGTTATCATTAGTCATTGTAAGTTGTTATTACTATGATGAGTTATTACATCAAATTGTTTCTACACTTAGATTCATTGTTGCAAATCATCTTGTTTAAGAAAAATGAGAGGGAATCTTCTAGACCAGATTGATCTCTACTTTTCCCAGCACCGTATATTTTTATTAGTTATTTCACTTATTTGTATGTATTATCTTCTTTCTACTTGTGCGAAATGAAAAAAAATAGAAATAGATAATTGCTATGGAATTTTCAGCATTGTCAATGGCCTACGGGTGCAACCAACATAGGTGGTCTGGTGGCATGCCTCTACAGGAAATTCTGAAATCTTATCCTCCTGATATTTATGCTTTTAAAAAAAATAAAGCAAAAGACCAAGTCTTCGAACCACCGTTGAACTTGATTGATAAGCTTATCAATCAAGTTGTTGTAACCTTGTTGCATGCCAAGAGGTGCCTCCAGGAGGCCGTGACTTTATCGCCAATTTTGGGCTAAACCCCAATTGAAGCCAGGCAGCAGCTAACAACATGCCTAATGTATTTAGGAATTAGGCCGTAGCTATAGATTAATACAAAATTCCTTCACTTCTGGACTGTCAGGAAATTTACATGTACCGTCAATTAGACTATTTTGCATTACTAATAGGATGTCAACAGCCTTGGCTTTAAAGATTTCTTTTGTTGTTACTCGTAGGAGACTGAAGAAGCAAACAAGAGGTGGTGTCAAAACTACCCAGCTACATTGGACCAGACGCCGGCAAGTGGTGACCATGTTGTACATGCACATGGTAGGATTCGTTTCTACATGGACATTTTTGGAGCAATCTAATGCATTTAAGTGACATTATTTGTCCATTGCATTTGGTTGCATTAGTAGTTACTTGAACTGTTACGACATTATGCCTCCATAAGTGACAAGTAGTTTGTACATGTGTAACATAAGTTTCACTTATGGAACACTAATAAAAATTAGAGTCATTATCTACCCTGTGTATTTTATTGCGTTGACATCAGTTATTACGTAAAATGTTATTCGAAGACGCCTCCATAAGTTAAGACAAGCAGGACGTTTGTATGCGCGTAACAGGGAAACTGACGTAGTGTCGGGTATGTCAATGATTACTTCCATTAAAAGTTATGTACACTAAATAAAATGTACATGAACCTGTTGCACGTAGAACTGTACAGGATTTACTGACAGCTGGTGCAGGTATGAATGCATGAACCTAATTGAGATTACACTTTTGAAGCAATCTAATGCCATCATTTGCCCATTGTGTGACAAGTATTTCTTTGCATATGTGTTACAGCGACAATAGTTTTACTTATAGAACACTATGTGTAAAACAAAAATGTACATGAACATGCTACATGGGTCCGTCGGCTGTTGCAGGTATGAATGCATGAAACGAATTACGTAACATTTCTAAATGTTGAATGATCTTCATGAAGGCACAGGATGCGTTAGAGCAATGAAGCACATTTACTAAGTGTGACGTGCTTCATATGAAACTTCAGCCTACAAAGTACCATTGAGCCGTACGAATACATGAACAGTCCTTCCCCAGAACTCTAAAATTAATGCAAGAATGATAAGTCAAAGCGGACATTGATTTTCATGATCTCTATATTTGTTAATGTTTTTAGCTTACTATTTACAAGATGATGGAGCAATGAAGCAGAGGAAAGCGCCTATCTATATCTAAGACAAGAAAAACTTCAGAGATGTGAAACAAAGAGGCACAGTTTGGTTCTGAAGAATAGAAAATATGTCATCAGAAAGAGAGAGCAGCACAGCAGTGTCTTACAACACCACACACTGGTTCTGAAGACGAAACGGAGAACGGCTTCTTAAAGCAGCTCGTCCATCGGGGAAGAATCATTCGGAGATTCTTAGTAAACTTAGGCCGACGACTTATAAAACTATGTCGGTGTACATGTGTAATGTATGTACAGTAGTTAAGGAGACAACCTGGATAAACCTTGAATGTTTCTGGGATCCCTTGAATCCCAACGTGTTGGAAAACTGTAAGTAACGGACACAAAACACGGTCTAAAATCAAAGGTGGCCATAAATATACGACCAAGAATCCTTGATACACGTCCAGAAAACCTGGCGTTCAAAAACAACCAAGAGAAATAATTCACACTAAAATAGTACACTATGTCTACGGTCACCAAATGGTAGAGCAAAGAGGTGGGCAGAATACAGATGTCTTAATCAACACGGCCTGAAAACACCCCAAATGTATTCGAACATTTATGGTTAAGGGGTAAAGCAATTTTCACAGTCCTGAGCCTAACATTCAAACGGCCGAAAAAAAGCAGCCTTCATTCTGTGACAGAAAACCCAAAACAGTCGCCAAAACATGGCTTTAAAACACTCCCACCAAGAGATACAGGTTGACTGAAAATTCCCGACCACAAAATCAACTGAAATTGCCAAACAGCATATGGCGTCTGGGGTGTTTTGTTTCTGGCGCCAATGCAAATTTACGAACAAAAGAAACGCTTTTGTGATGCAAATTTGCGCCCAACATGTATGAACATGTCTCAACAGACATCTATATATAACTGAGTGCAAACCGTCTCGTTCGAAAGACGTGGTATCATATCTTAATCAAAATATATCTTAAAACGCTAGATATATTATGCAGCGATCAAAATAAAGCGAGCGGAAAACGGGTCACGAAGACCTGCTGGCAAAAACTGCAAGTCGAAGACAGCCAAAAATTACAGACATAACGTGCAAACCGGCACACAAATTGCCCTGCACAAGTAAAGCAGAAGCAAGTGGCAGTTATAAAGCACTAATGAAATCAGGACTGTCTGGAAACACGCCGCGATTCACACTAAGGTTCAGACGCGACGCAATTTCCAAACAACAAAATAAAGAACGGCCCAAAAATGTCAGGCCTCAAAATATCAGCCCAGCCTAAAACGTGGCTTAATAAAAATATGTTGAAAGGCACAGCCCAACCCAAAAGGGGGACAGACACCCAAGCAAGAGCATACAGCTCACACCCGACGAGACGAAAGAGGCGGCTCCCGCACGGCTCAGGCTTATTTAGCCCGGCGGGGGGAGGGGGGTGGGTTGTGGCGCAAATCACTCGAGAAAAACCGCCGAGTCAAACCGGATCACTCGAGAAAATAACCGAGTCAAACCAAAATCACTCGACTCAGCCGAAACTCAAGATTAACTAGTCACACATGCCACACGACTTTGGCTGACACCTTCACGCAAAAAAATCACAATATCATCGGCTACGATATCGCCTCTGCGCAAAGACATACAGTCTCACTCCACGCTCACAGCCGAACTCTACCCTGAATGAACCCAGCACGACACTTCACTCCCACGACATTCCCGACAAAATCAACCAGTAGGCTGTACATACCCATCCGCTCCAAAATTTGACCCATCTCTGAGTTCAAAATGAAATCCCCAAATAGTGGTAGACCATTGCCACTGAATTGTAAACGACTAGAACCTATTAAACACCAGCTTGCAACGGTATTTGTTATTTCAAGTTTCCATGTGGCGTGCACTACTTTCTGTCGGTCAGGAAATACTTGATGGGTTCGGCTATCACCTGTCAATCAGTGTCCGTCACCGATCATCACCAAATTATCTCGCCCTTTGCTGCTGTTTCACTGCCCTATATTCACGTGCGGACAAAAGTTAGTACCTTACAAATGAGCATGATTATTGCAAACTCGATTATCGTAATTGTACATATGTGCTTACCTTATCTAATATCATTTCAACATTAAGAATCTAAAGGTTAAAACCACTGTTTTTTGTGGCTATTTAACCTTTAGCCTGACCAACTTTCCCTGCGGACGGATATAAAGATAAGGTTTCGGCCGTCTCGGATATTTCCCGCCAGTGAAGCCCGGAACGTCTCGATGGGAGACTATGTGAAAGGATTTCTTGGGCAGAGAGGGCACGACGGGCGTGCGTCTGTTGTGTCGTTTCTGACTAGTGCGTAGTTTTGGGTGTTGTGGTTTGGCCCTGCTTGAGCAATTGAAGCTGTAATACTTTTGTTTTCAGCCTTCTGTTTTGTTGTGTTTTTGTGTTCGTACCTATTTTCATCGCTGGTGGTGTAATTTCGAGCTTGAGGTAGCGACCGTGCGGGCGCTGCCCATACATGCCCAGCTATGGGTACAGCCTGACCTTACTTACTTGCCTTTTGGCTGTGGTTAGGTCCTAGTTACTGCCACATGTTTGATTAGCTTGCCTTTTTGAGTTTTTATATTGCCTGGGATTTCGCCGCGTTTAAACCTTTTTCCGAATCACGACATGTTTCCAGACGGTTCTTGATTTGCATTGTCGCCCTGATTCGCATTTGATAGGGCGCGTTTCAGCCACGTTTCTTTTTCTGAGTGGAAATTTCCACCCCATTTTCAGATACCAAAATCTAGAAATCCAATACCAAAAGCATTTTCTGGATAAATTGGAAGGCAAGGAGTAGGGCGGCTTCTTGATGAATTCTAAAAACAGGCTGGTCTTTAAGTGGTCCAACTAGATCAAGCATTGACGATTCGAGATGATTTGAGCTTAAGTGTCTTCCTAATTCCATTGCTTTGCTCTGCTCTGCACCCAGTTGGCCAGGTCACTTGAAGTGTTGTCTGGGATCTGGCCATGAAACATGAGACATTAATTAGGTCCCTCAATCTGACACTTATTGCTGCCCGTGATAGAACATCGGGATCAGAGATCGCAGTGTTCCGTTTATTTTGAATGTCGTAGATGCTGGCATGACAACCTCGTGGAGCAAATTGCTGTAAAATTAAGGCTCTTATCTCATCAATCACCAAATCACCAGCCACGCCTGATCGAACCCGCTTCAATCCTAAGTCCTGCTTCAGGTGGTGAATCACCATTTCCGCTAAAATCTCTAAACAATGATATTTTCCGGATATATTTTTCTTCCAACGCCTGGACGTACTGTAGGTACGATAAATGTAAGTCACAAGCTCGAACGAAATCGTGGTGGTCATAGGTTCGACAAAAACATGTTAATCGTGCACGGTGGTCAAATTCATGCTCAAAAACTCCCATGTGTAGCCAAATTCGAACGCTGTTCCGCGAGGTTCGAAATGACGTAATCGAATCCGAACGCGCGTTCGATTCGGGGTCGCCTGCGGTCATTGCAAGGTTTTACAGTAAACCTGCGCGGCCAGGCGCCTTTCCCCGCTTCAGGAAAACAAGAGCTTTTAAAAAAAGCTGGCGTTTCGGCTACGTTTATAAGTGTGAATTGTCTTTTCCCTTTACTTGAAGTAAAATCTGCCAGAGGAAGTCACTCAAGGGCTGTTCAGTCTATAAGAAAAATTGTCATTTTGGGAAATGAGTACTGTTTTACGGTAATAGAGAAAGGCAGATTGGGGAAAGCAATTTTGAAGTTACGTCACTTAACTTAAGTGCTTTTGAAAAAGCTGGTCTTGGCCTACAACTTGTACTTATTTGTAAAATGTATAATAGGCTCATTATAAAAGCTATCAATGTAATTATGTACATGGTACGCAATAAAACATAAAATTTGAAAAAGCACCATTGAATCATCAGCACTATGGTAATTAAGTGAAATAGAAGTTCATAACAGCTAAGGTTCTATCTAAAATGACTACCAAATGTCAAACAAATCAACAGCTACCTCATCCGTATTATTCTGGTTTCCGCATTTACAACATTTCTTCCTTATTTTCCTGGGTAATTTTGCTAAAATTCATGAGAATTCCCATAGTTTTGTGCCGAGGGGCGCCACTTTCCACGTCCGTGTTGTCTGAATGAAGTCGATACTGAACAATGGAGCATTTGCTACTGTAACAAAGGATCGCTGTTTTGCAAACAACATCAAGAGCCTCTGTTTACATCGGGGATAGAAGTTTAGTGGCGAGTGTTTTGCAAGAATCATCTTACCGCGCATAGGAGCCGCTGCACGGTATTTTCCATTACAATGAACAGAAAAATTCGAATGCCGGGTTTGGAATCTATGAAGTCCTGTTCATAAGACAAAGGCCTTGTATATATTAAATGAATATTTAAAAATAACAAATATAAAATATTTCTTTATTTATTAATGAAAAAATGATATTCATAAATATGATATTGATAGATTAATATAATATCAATATATATTTTTGATATTCAATATCTAAAAAGAAAAAAAAAATCCATGCACGGACACGAACCCGGATCTTCTGGGTCCGAAGTGCTTCGCGTTGCCAGATCGGCCAAGCTGCGGTACGTAACTAGTCACTCTGGACGTAATGCTATAACCTCACTATATGGTATCATTTATGCCGATTTTTGGTCGTTTTCTTGACAAAATCATTTTTTTTCTTCTGCAGTCTTGTGGAATAGATGTAATATGGTCATTTTTCAGGATATCAAAGTCCGAAACCACAATGCAATGATATTTCCGAACAGTTGTAGCAGTTACATGCGGTCGCCGTCCTGTGTCACATGCAAATCTAGCCTGCCTGCCTTTTCGTGCTCTCTTGCCATATAAGGCAACGGCTATACAAGGATTTGAGAACGTATTGCCATATAAGGTCTTATTGTGTGCGACACAGTGTTGAACCAAGCTTCCCTGGTTCCTTCCTTGAAGGTAAAAGCCAGGACAATGCGTTCCGGCGCGCATGCGCCGAAACGCAAAAAATACTTTTGTCACAAATATTACCTGTTTTCTGGAGAGTGTATCCGTACTGTCACTTTATTGTGGGCATCTAACATGTAACGAAGCTACTGGCGTAATTTTTTGTGACATTGAATATTAGAAGGATTGTTTACGGCGGTGTTAATTACCCCCTCCCCCTATCCGTGCGGCATGACATGCATTTAAACATCGTAAAGGATCAGCTTCATAAAGCGCCCACGTTACCTCATTGGTGGCTCAAAATGACCGTAACGGTTTTTCCGAGGTTTGTGTTTTTGGGATTTTTAAAAAATGCCCTTGATTTTGAATTATGGGTAATTGAGTGCGAAAAATGGCAAAAAATTCCATTTTTTCACAGATTTGTCGATATTAACTATATTTAGAATCAGAAATTAAAAAATCTCAAAAACACAAAGTTTTGTTTTGTTCCTGGTCGACGAAAAATATGAAAATAAGAGATATTCATTGACATTTGAAGCCAGGCCTTTGCGATGTGTGCCTGAAAAAACGGTCTCCTAAAACCTGAAAATAATTGTGTTTTGGAGCAAAATATAGAAAAATCAGCCATTCAGCGCAAGATGACAACATTCAAAGTTTGTAAAATCGCTAATTTCGTTTTATTTTGAAAAGATTTTCCCGCCCCCACTATTTTGTTTATTTGCAAATGTTTTGCGGTTAACCAAAATGTTGCCCCGTGTAACCCGATACCTTGTCGAACGCGCGTAGCAACGGGAAAGAATACTCTAGTGACAGACCACCGTGGTGACTTTCAGTGCATTCCGGGATCCGCACACGGAAAAAAATCGACAACCAGTGACACGCTTTAGGCTGTAAGTTATAATGTAATTTTCTGCGACTTATCATTTTTAGTTATATCACTGTTTCACATGTTTCTTTTGGTCAAAACAATTATTGATATCGAACATAAGATTCAATTTCCTTGGTGACGATTGTGCAGTGTATGTCCTCGTTAATTTCAAGGCACAAGAGCAGAGTCTTCAGGACTGGTGTCCATTCTCATCAGTCTTTTCTTCCTGTGTCGTGATGATGTGATCTGCTCTATGCTTGAGGGTCCTGGTCACACCCATCGTGTGCACCAATGGATGGTGACTGTCGAACATATACTAATCCGTTTGTGTTTGTTAACGGAACACAATGAACTTCAGGATCTCATCTTCTCTTCTGGACACAGGGAACAAAATACCTTTTGGAGATAGGTTGCCCAGTGAGCAACCTGGGTCAAAAACTAGGTTGCACGTAAGAATTTCACGTTGCACCACCCTCAATTAGCTGAGTTCCTCAATTGAGAACATACTAACAATGAATACAAGACACAATAGCAATGTTTAACCGCCTTAATTAAGAACGCAACTAGTTATAGCCTTTAAGTGATAACCTACATTGCAAGCTACCTTTACAATTCGTCAGGATCAGTTTCTGATTCCGAAGAAGTATAGTCTGGAGCCTGCTCAGGTGTGTCCCTGTGCCTCCTGTCATACGGAGCAGTCCTTGGTCACCTTGTACTCTTAAAGCATCATCAGGAGAAAACGTGTCTACCACCGCTTCAGAGAGCGTGATAACCATGAGGCTCGTGAGGGTATTCGCACGCATCCTGTTCCGCCAGTCGGTCTTTACTCTTTTCATGAGGCTAAAGCCCCTCTCACGTTCTGCTGAAGATACTGGTAGAAGTAAGATAGTCTGGACCAGTGCCAGAATTTCCTTGAATCTGTCAAACTTCTTGTAGTGATTGGCTGCGTCAGCGAGCGCGCCCAGTGCAGCCGCAACATCAAAGGGCTGCCACCGTGGGAGCGGAAGGCATCCACATAGCGGCACTACTTGTACCAGATCGTGTTACACGCGCTCTGTTCTTATGTTTGCGGAATAAGTTCTCGACTGATTGTTGCGCGGCTAGCGGCTGCGGGAAAACGGCGTTCCTACCGCAAAATGTTTAGGTTGCGCACTTCGCTACTTTAGCTTAGAAGTTACTTGCGCTAAGCAAAACATGATTGCGCCAAGCAACTGCACAACTGGGTATTGTGCTCCCTGTGGACACGATGAAGTATGTAATCTATAGATGTGAGTAGTCCTGACACGACCAAGGGTGATCTAATTCTCGTCGTCGCGTACGTCGGAGAACGGACGTAGGGTTTAAGATTGTGGCAGGAAAGCAGCCCGGAGTTTCTCACCGTAGTCGAACAAAAGCTCCATTCCCTGTACAGTGCCTCGTTTTGGCTCTTGTCAGAACTGCTGGATCGGGATCGCATCCTGTTACAAGCTGTAGATCTGCACTATTTCTGATCGATTTCTGCTGTGATTGATAAGCGAGGCTTGGTTTAAGTCGGAGGATCTCGGGCTTCCAGTAGTGGTAGTGATGATTGGCAACACGTAGACTGTATTGAACTGGGAATACAATAGATTGATTGACTCATGGCATTATGAATTACATGAAAGCTGAGCAGAGTACATTTCACTACATTGTTACGTGAAAAGGATCCCCACGGTCAGCTGCATCGCGCACATGTTGGCACGTGTCGAAGGCCCTTCCCCGCCAACGTTGTCGAGACACGTAATTCGCCTGTGACAATGTTTGCGATATGGCAATCTTTTCTTCGGACTCGCTCTGGTGGCGCCAGTCTGTAGGAATTTAACAAATAAAACATATTAAGTATACATTGTGTACATTATCGAAGAGAATATATTCTGAATACTAGTTGTTCTCCCATAAAAAAAATATCAACCAAGAAAGCAACAGCATGTTTCAGACATTGCTTAATACGTAGACTTAGATCCTCCCGTGCCTAGGGCAACATCGGACAACAAGCATTCTCCATTCAGTGCGGTTTCGGGCAGGGCTTTATAGCTTTCAGTGTAATCCCCAGCTGGTCAAGGTCCTTCTGTAGCATGAGTCTCCGTGTGAGTTTGGGTCTTCCCCGTTTTCTTTTCCCTTTGTCGGGTTTCCATTGTAGCGCTGTTTTCTCAAGAAATGACCTGTGTATTTGACTCTTCTTTCCGTGATGGCGGTACTAAATGGTTTTCATTCGTCAGAAGACCAGCTGTCCCTGTCCAAGCCCTAATTATAATATTATAATGACATTTATATCTGATTTCATTTTCTTCTGCACTTGCACCCTTATTGCGCCTGACTTCTGACATTGTTGGTAATCTTCCCATGCTAGCAAGGAAATCCTTTTCCCACATTGAAAATTGTTCCTTATTTTCATTCAGATTCCTACTGATGGGACATGATACTTATGCTACACAAGTGTCGTACTCTTTAGCTGGGCACATTGCCAAGCATAACTTCCAGTGCAGTTCCCAACTTTGTTCTCCGTTTTGGTTCACTCCTGAAACAAAACAAAACATATATTTTAGATCCACAGGCAGCACCTGCAACTATAATACAGTATAGATAGGAGTTTAAGAACCCGAATATCTCTAAAATGATTAATTGGGTTTTAATAATGAAATAAAAAGTTTTGATGGAAGTTTTTGAAATGTCAACAGTTTGATCAATTTCTGAGTCGACCTTCACACAGCAACTTGATCCCTCGTACAGATTTCTGAAGAAGTTAATGTACTGGTCAGCTTGAAGCAAGTATTAATCCCATTCGATGTAGAGTAACCCCAACCAAAGCAACAAGGGAATGAACAGTTCTGCTATATGAGAGGGGTGTCTGAAGGTCCCAGGCGAATATCAACACCACATCAAGAAGTATTTATCATCACAGCAATATCATTGCAAGGATCCACTCTTGCCCTGTCCCTCTAAATGGGTATACAATAAATCCCCTAAACGTCTAGAAAAAAAACAGGATAAAAATTTAATTTTTTTCAACATAAATGCCGTAGGTAAGCTTGATGATCAGGCAACGATCGGTTAACGTTTTTTACAGATTCTTCTCCCAACTCGTCCAACCATCAAAATTAATGGTGAATAATGTTAGAATATATTGGCTGTCCTGAAAATTATTGTAAGAAATAGACACTATCTGTCAATGTTTCAAAAAGCAAGATAGTTGTTTTAGCAAAGGTTTTAAGAAGAAAAATGAGGACGATATTCGTATTTGTGGCAAAGAAATTGAATATAATGACAGCTATACCTACCTCGGCATTCTCTTTACATCTTCAGGTAAATACAAAACTGTCAGGAAATATCTAAGAACCAAATCAAAGCGAGCACATTTTAAACTCGAGGCTCTTTTACTCTTTAACAATGACATTTCAATCAGTCAAGTGGGAACCTACCGATCTTCCTTCAGGTTCATCTTCTGTTTGAAGCCCTTCCCACAGGTGGGACACTTGTATGTTTATATGTATATGTATATATATATATATATATATACGAAATATCGAAACCATAATAGCAATGGACTATATAGCTATGACATCTCCATAATGCAAACATTGTCATTTCTTTGGTCTGCAACGTCTCTCTAGATGGTGGTTCCGCAGCATTCCCGTCATCTTCGTCGCCAATTGTAAGTGGGGCGCTGTCATGGCCCGGTTCTTTGGGTAATTGCTGCACGAGGGAGGCAGATGCTACATGACTAATAGGAGAACACACGTGAGACACAGGGTATTGTCGTCACACACGCACGGGAGTCATAGAATTGTCTCTCTCTATCTGCTTCTGTTTTCAGACTCACTGGCTCAGACCGCTTTCATCTCTCATTTACTCTCCTCAACTCATGAACTCCAGACCGTTTACCAAAATCTCCCAGACTTACTGTAGACAGTAGCCCAGAATGGAAAACAAAAGCTACAGGGTCTAAAACTTATCACATATATGGCTTCTCATTTATGCACCACATGATCAAAGCACTGTGTTTGTAAACATCTTGGTGCGAGAACAATGTTCTTGGTGCTAATTACTATCAGCCTTCTGTCTTGTTGCTGATTTTCAGACTTCGCAGTTGTATGAGAGACAGTTCGATTCCAGATACATTTGATTTCAGCAGCTCCTCACCTCATCTCTATGTCACGCGTACGTTTCCAAGCCTCAAACACCGTGTCAGTCTCGTGAGAACATGTCCATGGTCCTCCCTGTCAAAATGAGGCTTGTTCCCATCTTGGACTTTTGGCACATACAGGCTATGGCTACGTCTACACCCGTTGCACTAAGGTCATGCACCCTTTTCATGAATATGTTGGTGGGCATGATTGACTTTAGGCAGTCAGAAGTTGACTCCATCACTCTCCCTGCAACAAGCAAAATAAGTTTTCCGCTGCAAAATAATGATGTGCATGTACAAAACAATAATCCTTCGACCAACAGAAATCTATTCTCAAGATGTTCTGTCACATATTCAGCGCATACAGAAAAAAATCGTTTGCCAACTGTCAATCTTAAGTCTGAGTTTACACTAAGAGAAACATACATAGGGTCCATGGGAGAGGGTCTTGCATATATGTGGGGAGTGTGTCCGCAGGATACAGATAGCTTTCTCGAAACTGATGTTTTGCTCTCTCATGAAGGTGGCCAGACATACTACATCCTTCAGTGGTGCCGCCTAATGCCCAGCGATAGGGACGGGTTTGTCTGCATTATCTGAAACTTCCAGATTGAACGTAAAGTATACAAGCAATTTCCAGATACAAGACAGTCATGTTTAATCATGTTGGTGGTAGTTTTGACGTAAAACCTGCAAGCATTTAACAACGGTAACCTGTCATGACACAACCATGTTACCTTTCAATGTGAGATGTCCCCTGATGGTCCGGCGGCTGCCAGGGTCCTGGCTTCGGTGTTTGCCTCCATCAGTTGGATGATGTAAACGGGTCGATCTCCTCCCATCGTCCGTAGGGAGTTCCACTCCCAACCAGTCACAAATCCTTAAATTACACAAGAGGGATGTTGATTTTTAAAAGAACCTGATAACAAAACAAACATACTGTACTTGACTTTATTGTGTGTTCTACATTTTACAGCATTACATTACATACTATTAGGTAGTGATGTGAGAGTGCTTGTACATCAACTACTTGGAGTTTGGTTCCACTCCTGGAGTCTAGGTTGATTGGGTTGAGAGGTAAAGACGTCTGTCCAGGTTTAACCTCAAGTGTGTATGTGAAGTCTGATTTCTTTGACTGTTTTGAGCACCTCTTAATTGTAGGTCTTGATGTTTTCATTCAGGGCGGATTTGTGATTCGGTCCTCTTTGCAATACCTGAGACACAGCCACCCTCGCATTTGGGAAGGACTTCTTTGTCGTTTATAGCAGTTTGCCGGTGTTACAAAGCGTCTCGTGAACAGTGTCCGGGTGTCTATTACTGTTATCTTGATCATCCGATCCGAGATGGAGGATAACAGTCTGGGTTCTGGAATCCTTGATGGCCGATAGTCACACTAATGCTGATGTTTATCTTTATACGATTTCCTTTCCTTCATCCCGATAAAGTGAGTCTGCAAAGATTCTCACCCCTTCTTTTGACCTGTTCACAAGTTCCTGGATTTCCGAGTCTTTTTTTGTTCAAATATCTTGCAGTTCGGCATTCGATGGAGACAAATCATCAACTTTGACAGACATACCATGATGTATCAATTGTTCTTTGTTACCTGTGAGTGGGATACTTACTTGTTCACGTTTTTCCCTGGTGTATATTATTGCTGATTTAGATATACTACAACTGTCAATTTTCATAGAATTTTAGCAGTGAGAAACACGTTTCCCACACTTGTCACTTTTACATTGCCCATCTGTGTGCGAAATTGTTAATTGGTACCTAGGCTCTTCTTCGCCTCTGTCCTGGTTCGTTTCCATGTTTGATGGTTGTGTGCATAGTCAGTCTCAACTTCAATATCGCTACGGCATGGATTGCTATCTTCAGCAGGAAATACGTTAGATATGTACAAAGACATTATATACACCTTTGCCAACAAGACCACGTAGAAAGTAAAATTGGCTCCTGGTCTAAGTGGTTGTATAAAAAATAATGGGTGCAAGTGCACTTCTGTGCACCCAAAATTGGAGCTGTTTTGATATTCGTATAAGGTTACATATGACATGAGGTACTATTTTATTTTTTACACTAGCATGACACAGACATTCAGTGCCAAGGAAAAAACGTCCTAAAATCTTTGCTGTATAACAGAATTTTAGAAACAATAGAAAAGACTGAGGGTTTGTCAGGTTTTGCCATTTTTACTGTAAATTTTACTCAAAATTTTCTCTGTGCCCCTAAATTTATAGGATAAAAGATGTTCCAAAAGATGCATTTTTAAGCGCCGAACAGTAACTTTTGTACGACTATATTTGCATTTCGCATATGTACATGTCTTTCTTGTTCAATTGCATACTAACTTCTTGTAAGTAGGCTGTTTCTGGTAAGTAAGTTGTTTTCACAAGTTGTTCATTGTTTCAGAAACACGGTAAAATGCCATTGTGCTTAAAACATTGGAAACCACAATCTAAAACAAACTGCTAAGTAAACTGTTTTAGCCGCCAATTGCAATATCTAAAATGCATTGAGATGGACAAATTGTAGTCATTAATACATTTCTGCTGAAAACTATTACACATCATTCTTTTGTTTTGGACTTGAATATGATGAACATTTAGGTCTTGTATTATTTCTACAATGATTGTATAATCAGATCTATAATTAAACGTAGCTACCACATTGTATCAAGCTGTATATATTGTTAAAAAGACCACGGAAAATATTGCCCTTGAGTTTCCTATATAGGAGTCTACTGTTTTAAAAGAAAACGCATTGGATATTCGCATCATTCTTGACTTTTCTTACAATTCTCTGTGTGTATTTGTCTGTTTGTTTGTTTGTTTGTTTGTTTGTTTGTTTGGCTGCATACATGGTACAACAGGCAAGGTTGCCCGTCTAGCAGAAGCTATTGTAAGGGTCTAACCTTGCTGCACACATACATACATAATGGGTCTTGAACACAGTAAGTTCTTACATGTGTGTACCTTTGTCTTCCGTTGCTGGTCTTTGAAGATTTAAAAAAAAAACATGATGTCGTTAGGAGAAGCTGATTCGATAGAATTCCGTAGACAGAGGTTTAAAAAAACACGGGATCGGGGTGCCACGCACAATACACTGGTAGCTGATGGTTGAGCCTTGAGGCGAACAAGTCAACTCCTGGGTAGAAATGAACCATTTGGCATGCTTTGTGAAATAGAAACGGGTGGAGCTTCAACTCTGTGTGATCCTGAAACAGTCTGGATGCCGTGTCGGCTTCCAGGTTGACCCGGCAAATGTTCTGCTAGTAACATCAAGGACTTTTATTGCACATTTCTGCCACACTTTGCTAAGTACAGGTCACAACAAAACAAAATAATAAGTACAGTTAACGGATTCAAAAATAATATCTACATCTACATAGGTGTTGCCCCCAAATAACCCCTTCAGGGGCATAGTAGGGGGGGGGGGGGAGTTGAGGTCCCGGGCTAAGGCGGGCAGGCCTCCAGCCTGGTATGGAACGACTCAACGATATGACTATCTTTAGATAATATACTTCTCCTCGCTTTTCGGTTATAGTAGATATAAAAGAAGAGATATGTTCTTCAATGGGAGGTTTGTCTAGTCGCATTAGGAATATTAATTTTTGTACAGTACTTAAATGTGTGAAGTAGGGAAATAGGTTTTCTACAAGCTTATAGAAGTCATTTCTTTCTTGGATATATAATCTGCATTCTACCACAAAATGGCATTAGTCTTCTATTCCATACAAAATACAATGTTTATGTATTCGTTGGTCTAGAGGAGTGCGGGTATGTCTTCCCGTTTCAATATATAGTTTGTGGCAGCTAATTCTTAATCTTGTGACTGCATTCCTGTTCCTCATATTTGCATTACTTCAATATTTTCATCAATCTCCTCGCTAGGGCCCATTTCCATAGGGTAACAGCAGTCTGGCAAACAGACAAGGAGTGGCTGCCCTCTTGTCAGTTGATGTACGAGATTGCCATCGCATTGTCTAACCTGAGTCAAATGTTAGAATCGCTCTGGCCGGATGCAAAACACTACAGGCTGTAGTAAACAGCCATCAACTCCAGCTCGTTTATGTGTCTCTCCCTCTCGTGAGGAGACCAGTGTCCCCCGCCCTGCGTCCATTGCAGACTGCTTCCCAACCTTGGAGAGACGCATCTGTGGTTATGGTTAGAATTAATGAACCACTGGACTTGTCAGAATAGCCCGACCTGCGGATGAGCGTGGGCGATGGCATAGGGGCACTTCATTTCCAAAAGGCCATTTCGTGGCTCACAACATGTACATTCGACCAAACCATCCGGACTAGACCCCGTGTAGATGCCCTCTTTCATGACCAATAGACCAGTGTCTTTGACAGTGAGTCCTTTGTGACCATAAGCATATATTTTGCTTTCCTCGCAACGGGCTTCATGCGTTGACCGTTCTTGATGCCAGGTACATCATATGATATTGGACTTCTTTCAAGGATTCCGTCAAGCAAAGTTTGCGATAGATTGTCGGAACTAGCTGCCATCTTGTGACCCATGATCATTACTGACCTCGCTACACTAGCTGCAATCCTTCCAACTCGTTGTTGACGCCATATATGATATGACCCTTTGTGGCGTCAACAAGAGCATTGACCTCTTGTGTTGTGAATCGTGGCAGAGTTGTGAGTTGCACCAATTTAGGAAATGGTCGTGGTGCAGTTGCGTATGTCTGCACTTCGACTTCTGCATCACCATCTTCGATTTCATAGGACACAGATCCCGTTTCCATACCATACTGGGAACCACATTCAGCCTTGCATGAAAGGAAGAAGTCAGACATCAGTTCTTCCAATGTTGGATCAGCATCCTTCCTTGGAGGTCTGTACTACTGTCGAGCAGCAGTGTTTATAGACTTTCCTGCCTTTGCCCTCTTGTCATGCATAGCCCAGCTTGAACAATACACCTGCAACATGGTTGCATGTGGACCCAACTATATATATATATATATATATATATATATATATATATATATATATATATACATATATATATATATATATATATATATACATATAGGAATAAAAATCTGCAGAATAGTCAAAGCTTTAAAAGAGCCGTAGCACAGATGCTTATAAAAAGCTATACGCGTATGCCAAATGTACAGTACATTTGATAATAGATAGAAGATGACATAAATGTTGCTGCAGAAGTCTTGACCTTTGCTCATATGAAGTCCTCAATTATGATGCTTGTCATCAGCTAACAATAAAAACAACAAACCATTTTATTTGCTGCAAGGGTTCTCTTTGTCATGCAGTTAATTTTTTTGGCTTTTCATTGTTCTGGCTGAAAGTTAGGTTGGTATAAGATACACATCCAACCCTTCAGAAAAGTCCTCCCTAAAAATGTTTCGAATACATACTGCACAAGAAATTCAGGGATACTAGTACGTGATTTCATGAGCCACTGTCCTCAAAAACAAAATAACTTATTTCAGAAATAATTATCATCATCATCTGATCATCTTACCCAGCAAAGCAGGTGCAATAGGCTGATAGGATTTTTGAACCGGACTTCTCAAGTGCCACTCATATCATATGTGCTTCATTTCTGGGTTGGGACCTGGCACTCTGACTTGACAAAGCAAGCATGTGAGGCTTAACCGATGTTGTAGAACAAAACTTCTCCAATAAATCATGAGTCGAAGTAGGAGAACGCTTTTCCGTCCGGACGTCCTCGTGTCCCCCATCAATCGCTTTTCTAGATCTCTTCCACCAGTTGCTACAAGATATTGTGCCATGTCAAAGTACATAGTCGGGGGCCACCGACGCGTCCCTTGCTCTTCGTTTACCTTGCCACTTTTCAGGGCAGAGTGTGGATCCGGGAGTACAGCCATGACCAGCAATGATTGGTAGTCTTTACATCTAAAAAAAGGAGAGAAACATATTAAGTAAATCAATATAGCTGTATACTGGTGAGGGTGGTGGTCACTATAGATGCCATGTAATATGCTTGTGTCTAGCAGAATTTATTTTCTAATTGGTTCATCCATGCTTTTATCGTTAAGGGAAATCAGCATTATTTCAACATAATTAGTTTCAGTTCAGGTCTGGACATGTACCTAGACCTGTGTCAGCTGAACCTAAAATTTGTTTAGGTACACAGCTCTAAGTATATGTATGGTAATTATATATGAAGTTAACACATAACTTTCATGTTAACAAATGTGTTATATATGACAACTCGTACAGACATTCTGCATTCCACAAGACTATGCACACAGTCGCCGCTCTCTCACTTGTCCTTCGCTCGATGACCTTGCTTGACTTTCTCTGTCCGCTGTTGCATCCGTGCTGTTCGACAAGCGTCACGGACGAGTCCGTTCACTGCACTGGCCTATGTGTGGACTGTCCCATCTTATATGGTGGCTTTTTCATCTCTTAGCTATGAGCCAATAAGTGCGCAGGGGAGTTAGTGGTTGAATGTGTTGCTGGTCTCTTGGGTGTTAATGATGTCGTCTCGTAGCCCCTGAAGCTTACCCTGAGAGAGATGCTCCAAGTTGGCTCTAGACCTAACAATTGTCTCTACATAGCGAGAAAAATGTACACCGTGTTGGACACCATAAAGAGGCCACCTCGATCTACCTCTTTTAGCCAGCCTTCTGTGTACTTGAGGAAAGTAGTAGTAGTAGTATGTGTTTTGTTGCTGGGGGACACATTCCCCTGTTGTAAGAAAGTAGAGTATAGCTTTACAACATTGTTTGAAGTTAATCTCCTGTACTACTTTAGTTGAACATATGGGATAAAGCCAGCTATCTACCTGTTCTTCCTCGCTACTTAACTTTGTATCAACATTAGCGATCATCACTTCGTTGGCAGCAGTCTAAAATGTCGCCCTTTCCCTTGACACAATCACACCCCATAACTCACTGCACAAGTTAGCAAAAAGCAGTGTGCTGGGAGACCGCAAATGTGTCCAACAGTTCTTTGGCTATTTGGGCGGCCATGATCCCTGATTTCGGCTTCTTTCCAACGGTGAGATTGAAGACAGAACACTTCACAGCTCCTTCCAGGGCCTGCTTCATCAGCTCTGGTCCTGCCTCGACAGCATCTCCTTGTGTGAAGTTGGAGCTAGGTCTCTGGAATAACATAATACAATCAATATAAAGAACTATTGGCCGAGAGGGTCTCTGCACTGCCAGTGTAGCAAATAACGTTGATACAATTACAATTTAAAAAAAATCGAGAATATAAGATACAGCTAGATGTCTTAACATTCCCTTGTGTTTTCGGGGTGGTTTCTTCGCCTTCTTGACGTCTTCACGGGAACCATCTTCAGCAGTGTCATCACTCTGCTTTTCCAGACTTGGCTCCTCAGTGTCCTAGGTAAAGAAAACAAGTTGATACAATATCAAAAAAATGAACGCATCTTCCTGGTGCAAATTTCTTACAAAATTGTTCTTCAAGACACAGACCGGTTGAAATACACACTTCCATAAACCATTGATATTTCTTGCATGACGTAAATCTCACGTCAAATTGTTTCTTCTAGCCGCTATATTGGCTTGACAGTCGCGTTATAAATAAAGATCCCACAGCAAATTCTGAACGCATTTTGCAGGTACATATTCTTTAGAGAGATGCTCTTAAAAAGCAGATCGAATGATAAGAGGCACTGAATACAGTACTGTATTCTTAGATGATGTATATCCTATATAGTGTCCTTGATATTACATGGAGAACATTATCTAAAATCGAAGGGTCCACTGAATGGTTCTCATCATGCATCTGGTCCTGGACAGTCACTAATTAATTACAACAGGTCATTCTCTAATCCTTCTGTCACGTGGTGGTCAGCTGCTTCTTCCACAGACACAGCTTGAATCTTTAACAGATACGGTGCGAGGGTGTGAGGTACCTTCAACAAGCCTGGCAACAATCCTGGAATTTCTCATCTCTTGCGATTGGACTCTATCCCATCTCATACACGTCCCTCCTGTATCTGATATCTTCTCAACCAGGACAGCTGTCTGCATTGAACCAGCTGCACCGGTACCCCAGACATACATCTGCAGCTGAAGCCTTGTCTGGGGTGCATCATCCAATCATCGCTGTACATGTACAATTTGGATTGTCTGTCCATTAAACACAGTCACAGGTGCATGGATTCTGGCCTGCTTGCACTAGGTCAATGTAGCCTGCTCGCACGTGTACTTGAAGTCTGCCACCCACTGACTTCGCTTGTATTAAGGCGACAATGTAGTTCTGGGTAATTGTGCAAATCTCCCAAAGAAATCAAGTGTACGCATTTTTTTTATTTTGGATTTCTATGTCAGAATTCCAAGTAACCACGGACTTCCAATTTTCTCTGTTTGGATATGCATTCCTTTTATATGTTTTATATCTGTGAACCTTTCTAGTTTTAGTCGGTCAATTTTGGTTTGATACCACAACTAGCATCGATATCCGTGCACCATGCCGGGATCACTATTGTATTGTGCAGTTTCTTCGGGTTAGGTTTATGTCCCTCAGTACCTGTTAATATCATTCCGATTCTTTTTCAATTCATCGGGTAAATTTTCCAGTTCCCTCTTTATATCAAGCGGTATTGCCATTCTTTTATATATTTTTTTTAATTTTCTAGAACCAGAAATAAAAATCACCAGATGTCCATCTAAATATTTTATATGTCTTATTCCACAGGAGCGTTGCTTATATGTATGGAGCTTTGTAGGTTAACTTTGTTCATGTTTCTTTCGGGTCAGTGTTCATAGTTTTTTGGGCTGTAAAGTTCTGTAATGTAATTCGTTATCTAATCATCTCCTATAATTTTTCTCATACAGCAACAGACATTTAAAAAACAGGTACAGCAATAAAATAGATACATAATTATATCACAGAAACAGGACAGCACAAAACATCAGGCCAATTGAAAGATACTGAAGCAAGTTCCGGGTACAGACCCACTAGACAGCATCCGCTGTCCTTCTCCAGAGACTATAGGGAAAAATCGGCCGGGAATCAACTGAAGTTAATTCTTTAGTAATAGAAGACAGTAAATGCTGTCTGCAATATCTGCTTCCTAAATTTCATTCAGCATCCAGTTGCTTGATTGAGTATCTTCATTTGGTGATCTTATTTCATGTACACTTGTATGTCTGAGTCCTTCATTAACGTAACAGAAGAATTGCTTTCGCATCCTTTCCTAATGCAACAACAGAGTTTGCAACTGAAGATACAAAATGAAAATACGTCCACATGTCAAAAATGAATGTGTTTCATTTGGAAAGTCAACTCCCACGGAAAATGTAGCATATGTCTGCAAAAGTTCAACATTCAAATTTGGAACATTCCGCTTTTGTCGTTAGATGTTTTTTTAAGTCCATTTTCCAAAACGCTGCAAAATAGGGTTCTCTTAGTACAACATTCCAATGCTTCAGGAATGGACGATCTTCCCATCAACTTCAGCATCATAGTAGTCACTGATTACATCTCCCCCCCCCCCAAAAAAAAAGCAGGAACAAAAGAAGGAAACTTATACTTACTTTTTTGTTTCTTTTTTGGCATGGTCTGTTTCGAGTTTGTTCCAATATTTTCATGTCCAAGTCATGAAAGAATCCTGTATAAAGTAATGGAATGAAGCCTTATGGCATAAATCAGATTGTAATGTCGATGGCCAGGCTGAACAACTGATCCTCGTGGTCCATTTCCTCGTCCCGTAGGGTGTTCTTTGAGCCTCTAATCATACCTTTGTGCATAAAAATCTAACCACCCAGGTGGTTCACGATATTTTTATAGGCAAAGTGTCTGTGGTACTTACGTCTGTCCATCGGTAACACCAAGTGTACCCACTCATGGTTTGGTGACATCATATGACTTTATATATCAATTCGTGTGCCGTTCCATAACCTGAATCAATTTGTTGGGTTGCATCATTGCATTTAGGAGTAGAATGGTGTGCTCACTTCCCTTTTCGTCATTGTGGGTGGCCAGGTCAGTTAAGATCTCCGTGCACCATGGAATAGGGCACGTTAGCATGTACGTCGAACATGTCAGCACGTGCTGTACAGCACCTTTCCTCAGCACTGTCTTCTGACACTAAAGAGGACAGTACACACTTCCGTCACCACACGACAACCCGTTTTTAAGATGCCTCCTTTATCCATATCTTCTCTGCACCTTTCGCAGTGTACCAACTTACGGAGACAGCTCCTGTCATGTGCTGCAATGTTGCCATATGGCCCAGTTCATGGACAAATGTCGTCTCCATTAGTACATGTAGCTCTAGTCTAGTCAACGATTTGTTTTTAAAATACTCAATGCCACATGGAGGCTATTGACATTGGCAAAGGGTGTCCTGCACGTGGGCCACGATTTAATCAACTTCATCCACTCAGCACTGAAATTCTTTCAAAACTGGTGCCCAATTGGATAGAGCTGAGGATATCTCACCCACATTAGCATATATGCACTGAGTCACTAACATCCCAGATCGTCAAGAGATTTTCTCTTGCATTCACAAGGATATTCTGTTTTTTTCACACTGCATTTGGCATCTCCTGCCATCTTTTCTTTTGGGTGTGATCTTGCCATTTGCTCGCCCTCTAAGGTCCTCACTAACCGAGTCGATGTTGTTGTAAGGCGTCAATGGGTACTTCAGCGAACAGGTTCTGTAACTGTTTTTAGAGCGGCTTAACCACGATAAAAATCAAGACTAAAGTAGTAACGTATACTATCACTGTCATTCTGGCCCAAAGAGCTTCTCCATATTAAATATGCTCGTAAGTGCTCTTCCAGTATTTTTTTTCTGACAGTAACAAAACACAATAAGCTAGAAATGTAATGAGGTGTGCAGATCAAACTGCACGTCATCAAAATACAGCGAGTGAGAAAATCGTCAGAGACTTACAGGCAAAAGCTGCAAGAAGAAGAACGCCCCAAAATGAAGGTATAACGTGCAAACCGGTACACAAGTTGCCCTGCAACGGAAAGCAGAAGCAACTGGCCGTAATAACGCCAACAGTGAAATCAGGATTGTCTGGAAACACGCCGCGATTCACAAGGTTCAGACACGACGTAATTTCCGAACAACAAAATAAAGGACGGCTCCAAAAATGTCAGGCCTCAGCGTGGCTACGCAGAAAAAAAGGCTGAAAATCACAGCACAGCCCAAAAAGAGGTAAGACACCCAGCAAGGGCTGAAAGCTCACCCCAGACGAGAAAAAGGAGAGGCCCCGCCTTTTTTGTTACTGTGGCTCTCCCTTACGATCTTTATCACTTCTCCAATGATTTCTGTGTTTCATCAAACCATTTACTGTCTTCTTTCTGTTCAATCACAAGTGTCTCGAAATGGCTAGCCCATGCATGCCACGCTCACTTAATCGGGGTCGGTAAGGGATTGACAGTATAGTATTGCGCTGATTTTAACCTTCCTTTACTTGCAGATTCTTTGTATAGCCTGACTTTATCTGAGATCATTTAAATGCTGTACTCGTACGTGGGTTACATGTATACATAAGCCCTCTATTAACACTGCCATATTTAACTATATTTACTGAGCTTATAGCAGCACCATTTCACATTTTTGGCGTTCAAGTAATCTTCATTGAGGTAATTGCAAGCCCTCTGAAGATAGCCTTTAACTCCGTCCAGGTAGAGCTGTATCTAAATTCTCTTGGTGTCCAGCGCACCTACACAAACCTTTCTTCCGACTCCAATGTATAGTCTCCAAATTATGTAGAAGAGGCGTCGGAATGCACTTCCCCCATTATTCTAGTACTGGGTCTTATAAGGTAACCGTTGAATCCATTTAATTGATTATACCAGAAAAAATCTGGACATTCGAACTCTTCCACGGCTTTCTCCACTTTCCCCAGCGACCACCAGACATCTTCTACATTGTCTTCCACCTCATGGCAGAACATGCACTGTTCTTCGTTCCCCTTCGTCTTGAAAGTGGGCTTCTCTTTATGATCAGTACGCATTCTCTTTGTCTCCGACAGCTGTTCCTCCGCCGACGACTCATGCGCTCTTTCCGGCTCCCTCAGCCTGTTGTCGCATGACTTTCTTTCTAATACACTACCAAAAATGCATTTCTTGTTTCTCCATATACACAGAAAAAAATTCTCAAAGAAGAAAACTTTTTGTGTTTAAGAAACACAGTTTGTCCACGTGTTTGTTTCTTTTCTCAGTAAATTTGTCGTGTAATATTAGTAAGTAATATTATTCAAGGAAGGGGAGAGAAAATATCCTTATATTTTCTGATAAACATTGAAACAAATTTTTGAATGAAAATCTTGCTGAAAAAAAGTTTCTTAACTTCAGAGAATTGGAAAGTGATTTTTGATGTGAAAATATCCATCTAATCATACTTATTCTTCCATTTTTCTGTCTTATTCATTCTTAAAATTCTTAATTAAAAAAATCTGTCCGCAAGTTAAGAAGAGACAGAAAAAACTATTTTGGTAGTGTCGCTGCCAAATATTCTTTTGCATTCCGCTGTGCATCAGGGGTTGCCATATTTATTACATCACAACAATCTCCCCGCCCTGCCAGCAACTGTAAATGTCGCTCTTAACTTCCTGCTGTTATCCTACTAGTACACACAATCTGAAGCCTGTGCCATACCTAGAGATGGGCACGTATTCACATGAAATTGCGTTCCAGCAGAAAATACCCTAGCCTGGCGTCATGACCAATATTAACGCCAATATTACCTTTTGACCTCTCCAGCACTGTAGGTTTACTGGGTCTTACCAACTGGCCTACATGTCTGTCTTCAATACACTAAGTAGATGGTGCCCCTTTTAGCCTGACAAACTTAGTGGCTGCTAACCATAAGGTGTTATAGATCCAAGTCGACAAAAAACAGCCAAATGGGGGGGGGGGGGGGGCGGTACAGACAAAATAGAAACCGCCTCATTCGAAACCCAGTTATTTCCTGGATTGATCACCACCCCTGTTATCATACGCTCCTCATAGTTTCAAAACGTTTGCACGAAAGTCAACTTTGGAAAATTCTCCTTAGAGCAAACATTGCATTATGATACTGTCCTTGCAGTTCCTTTCGGAGATGATGCAGTCTACTTGAATGTCCCAATTTGGTCGTTCTGGATGGATATGATCAAGTCAAGTTTGGCATTACCTCTGGTACTGCTCTGGACTACTTGACCGGAGGTCCCTGTCCAACAGAACGTCCCTGTTGTTCAGGCGGTTGAAGTCCCCTAGTAATGCTAATCCGATGTATGGGTACATCATACGCAGGTTGTATTGAGGCGTTCAATCAGCTCTTCCTCGTACGGTGATTGTGGAGGTGAGTAAAGACAGCAAAGGGCGATGGATGAAAACTCTTTGGGCAGCATTTTGCCCCAATACTCCCTTTGCATTATTATCAATGTTACTATGACTCTTGACAAACGTATGTGAATCTTACGGTAAATTTCTTTAATGGACCTGTTCCGAACTAGTCTACGATCAACTCCTGAAGATAGTGTTTCCCTACATGACGCCTCATTTGGGAAAGAATAAGTTTAAATTCCTCTGCATTGCCATGACCTTCTCCCTTCGCCGTATCCACCAGCGTTTCTGTGATGGCTTTGGCTTTCCTTGGGTCAAATAAAGCCGTTGGTCGTGTTGCGTACTCCACCAGCTCCTGCCGAAGTGCTTCTGTGGATCCATTTCCAGCCAAACGCTCCGGTTGCTTCAAGTGTCGCAATTCTGTCACGTATGGCCTGTGATATTAAATTAAACGAAGTTTAGAGGCGTGCCAATCACCCTCTTCTTCACCAGAACGCTAATAACTGGGCAGGCGGTGCGGCCGTACGTTGACCCACAGTCATTCCAGGCTGTCGGGGACGTTGATGACTGAAGGAAAGTGGCACGAACCCTCAAACTGTCTGCAAGAAAGTTCCATGTTTGAACCAGCTATTCCTACGGACCAGTACCGGGACATGGCTAGACCAGAAATCACAGAAATAAGCTTGATAGCTTTAAGTTTCTGAGTGATGCAGAGTTTTCTACATGTCCGTCAGACATTGTATTTCCTAGTAAAAGAAACATGCCATCCATCATTGCTGTCTACTTTTGCTTGTGCATGTTTCCGAGGACTTCTCCTATATCCAACATGGACGGGAACATTTGAATTTTTCGTTTATGAATTGTCTTTGCCTTTTTTTTAGTCAGGTAGTAGGGTAAGTTACCACTTACAGCCGGCTCAAAGAAGACCAGGGACGAAGATAATTTCAACTGAACTCAGTGTATTATAATTTGCATCGTACAAGACATGTGCAATCTGAACTCTGACCCCGGATCGTTCCATTCACTCCCGGGGTGTAACCTTGGAGCTCTACAGTAGTCTGTCGAAGAGCATTTTCTCTGTACTGTGGCTCATCATAATGAACTGGTCGCAATTTGTTCAGAGCAAGTTGCAGCTGTTCACCTGGCATATTCATGCACGACAACTCCCGGGCAAAACCTTGGGTGAAACCCTTCTCTTTTAGGTGGCATAACTCCCCTTTCTGCATGTACCATCATAATAACTATTAACACTGTAAAGCTGCTGCTGGCAACTTTTACCCGACCAGATGTTCTTCTAATCTAAAATACAACATTGAACAATAAAATTCCATATCATACCCAGCAACAAATGCAGATTGGGATTGTTACTTTTTGCTCATACAATGCAAACGTGGACATCAATTGAATGCAAATATTTGTTCAGATTTTTTTGCCCGGGGTACAATGTGACCCTGGCTATTGTGATGGGAATCACGTTGGTCCGATGGTTGCCAATGCCAGAAAGCTGCACGTAACGGCTAATAAAGTATTACAAAATATCTCTTTTTAGTTTGAAACAATTCATGAAACACTATAATTATATTGGAATCTTTATATCTATCTATCGTTTCTACTAGCATTCAATGATGCTAAGCCAATATTTCATTGCTGTTCGAGATTCACTGTTCGTTGTTTGCGATCGCCGAACCCATGCACTGATGCATACGGTGCTATTCTCTGCCACCGAGCGGCGGGCGTCGGACGGCGATTTTCAGGTACGATATTAGCATCGGACCTCCACAGTGGTGTTATCAACATCATTTTCACCTGGTCTGCCCGAACCTTCCTCAGAACTCTGAGTACTAGGCCGATTACCCTTAGCGCATGTCTAAGGAATTCACTGCCGATGACATGCAACATACCTGCGCAGCTAACATTCAGACGTGACGCAAACAGATATATTGTGAGCATTGTCTGTCTGGGCATTTACTTAATTGCAGATACACTAACCTGACAGGTTTAGCTGCCAATTTTTCTTGTCCTCGAAGACCCAAAAACAAGAGTCTGCTTCTACGTTGCTCAGACCCGGAAAGTGACTCGCAGTAATAATAAGACCCTTCTTGGCCCCACATCTCTAGGGCTAGATCAGCTAGCGTTGGAGACTTAGTGCCACCCAACAGATAATGTAAGCAACCGCTTAGGTGATGCCTAGCATAGACAGAACGTACTAATTCTGGTTTGCTACGAATCAATTAAGGGCCATCAACGCAGCCTGCACGTCTAGCCAATTGATATGATTCCACCCCTGTGTGAAACAAATGAGCTCAAGATCTTTGGCCGTTGTAATATGCTCCCGCCCCTGTAGGGATGCGTCTGGAAAAAAATAGTCAAGTCTGTAAAGATCTGGGGCTCATAAGCATTCGCACAAATGTTATGTAAACCGCACGAATCACTATGCAACAAACGCACGAATCTAGATCTTGTGAGAAATACACGAATCACTACGAAAACATACGAACTTTTTGACTGGGATACGCACGCATGACTCTTATGTGATACACGGTCCGTTTATGGGTAACCCGCCAACCACCGCTGGGTCACGTGACAGCACGTAATCCAGGCGGAGAATCCAATATGGCGTCGTCTGCAGCAAGTATGTTTTTTTGTGTTTCTGTCCACGATGTGGTGATTTAAAAGCATCGAATGAGGATACGGCGTTCCGACGAGATAGAAAAGTATAAAGGGGTGCTCATTTGAACTTTGCGATGGCATATCTGGGTACGTGCTATGGATACAACTGCCAGAACCGAGACTCAGATACAGATACCCTGTTTCCTTTATAATGTATTAGAATTGCTTCACTTTGTAAAGCGTTAACACGATTGTTTTGATTATCCAGGTACATTTCATGCTTAGTTGACTGTAATGAAAAAGGTGATGTACAGATCTAGAGAAGACTTTGATTCTCCGAAACGATTTTAAACTTATATAATGCATCACAGGTAATGTATCATCAGGCCATACCAATTGTATTCATGCTTCTCGGATTTGTTTTCAAACATTGGAGCGACAGGCTGAAACAAATTAGATAAAGATTAGCAAAAAGCCTTGTGTAAACATATAGAGCTTTCATAATATAAGAAATAACATGGTTATGCATTTCATGGCAAAGTCTGTGCATTGAATCTCGTTCTTTGATCTTTCAGTACGATTCCGAATAAAGAATATTGTTCTTAACTGAATTGATGTGCGTTGCATTTACTTCATTGATGATAATGTTCGTCTTACATGATGTCAACCCTAAGTTTAGTAAATCAGTAGAACATTAGAACAACAACACGAGTCAGAATTTCTCCTTTTTATTACAAGTAGTTTCCATGTGCAACAAAAACAAACATCAGTAGCTTCTAGAGTCATTTACAATAACGGCCCTGTCGGGTCCCGGATGAAACAAAAACAGCTTTTTTGAACTTCAGTACCTTTTCCTCTGTCCTTTCCTAAAATTGCACTCTGGGCATTCCAGATGAAACAAAAACAAACATCAGGACCTTCTCCTCTGATTAAACAAAAACAAACTTTTCGAACCTCAGTACATTCTCCTCTGTTTTGTTTTTTTAAATTATGGCCCTCCGGACATTCCGGATGAACAAAAAAAAACATGTCAAACCTCAGTAAATTTTCCTGCTTTGCAATAACGTCCCCCTGGGCATTCCAGGTCAAAGGAAAAACTTTTTACGCCCGTTTCATAAGAATTCGCAGAATTTTACAGGAATTTTCGCAATCCGTCCGACGAACTCTATACCTTGTTAGCGCACGGTCTGTCAGATGACCTACTTACGGGGTGCCTGATTTTCGTACAGGTGGTCAGGGAGTTCTCGGGACACAGCATATAGCATTTGTATTCAAACAACAATCAAATGCATGAAGAAAGGCAAAGTGGCGGCCCACTCAAGTTTTGCACAGCTTACATCTTCTAAATCCTACACGGGAGTCGACAACAAATATAAAATTCTGTATACATTTGTTTATATGTTGTCACTACGTATCGAATTCGAGATAGCGACTATGAAAATACGATCCAATCAATATCTTCCTAACAACAATGAACATCAAAATGGAAACAGCGAGCGTTTTGATAAAAGCGAAGCATTTCAGAAGACGTACCATTGTAAAAACAAGTCAAGAGGCGGTGAATTTGTTGTCATGGTTTGAGGCTGGGTGATGACAAAAGGGGAAGATTAGATATGCAGTACCTAGGTCACTTGAAATATATTAGTATATGTAGTAAAAGCAAATCATAATCTTTTGCTATTTTAATTTACAATGGTTCGCGGTCATAATAAATCCCGATGCAAAGTGAAAATTTTGCAAAGGTCACGAGAAATGTTGGTCAGTTGGACCAGGGCTGAGAACAAACGCAACTCACAAAAAACTACCCCTGTCAAATGCATCATTTCAGCGAAAAATGTCTATTGCGCATGAATCTCAAGGCCTCAACCCCTGTTTTGTTTGTGCCTCGTCATGATTCTGCCCTTACAAGCCGGCATTTCTTCTCTTGTCTTCGGGGGCAGGGTGGGCGTTGCTTCCAGAAACCAGTCTGCTTTTCCAAGTGGGTGTTCAGGGAAGGCAGCCTACAGTAATAAATATATAGGTTTTGATACAGCAGCAACGTTTTGTTACAAAACACTCAGATAAAATGGCAAATGTCAAAATTACAAGCTTGATGTCTTTTTATCTAACGTATCATGTGGACATGTGGATTTACTTTACTCATGCATTTTTGTGACTTCCTTCTCAAAGCTTTAGGATGCTGTTTCTCTTGCAAGCCTTTACATTTAATGCTGATAAAACATGTCAAATATCATCCTCACTTATATATAAAAGGGAATTTTTCCATCTCACTTCTTCGTCTGATCCAGCGGCCTGTCCGGGGGTATCAGGTGCTGCTCTGTGGGTGTCCAAAACAGGTGTCATGCTTTGCCTCCTTTTGATCTGGGCGGCATTAGATGCGCGCTTGGTGGATGTCTTCAGGAACTAATCTCCATTGACTCGATCCCGGGAGTCGCAACAACAGATTCCTCCCATTACAAGTCTCGTATTCCCACTCACTAGTCCTGAAGATAAATGAATGAATAAATACAAGAAACAAAATCTGAATAAATGTTGATGGTCAAATACAGATCCACAAATGTTTACCTTGAAATGAAATGTTTTGCAACTTATTATTTAGAATTGAACTGAGTTTCAAGAGATGGTTTCAAGGACAAACCCCACTGCTGTACATGTTTTACACAATCATTTTTATTTATTACTGTATTTAGAGGCAAATCTAAGGTCTAAATGATAAATTTTGTAATCAATGGCTTCTTTGCGATTCTTTAACGCAGAGAAATATACTCGCGACGAAGAAGTGTGAGGTGATAAACTTTCAGAAGACATCCGTAATCTTTGAAATATGATTTGTCTTGTTTGGGGAGGGGGGAGCACCACATCCTTCCCCATGCAAAAATGTGACCACCAATGAAAGGATGCTCTCATACACAGACAACCCCATACATAAAGCTTGCGGATCTTCTTTTTTTTTATATCCGGGGTTTATCCGTCGGTCTAACTACTATGTTTTTACTGGAGACAAACATTTTAGACTCAATGAAGAGTTGACTTAATTCTGTCGCAGCTTCGTATGAAGATTCCGAGCTATAACAAAATTCAGTTTATCGTGAATTACGGTTCGTGAATAATCCTATACAGTGCGTACATTAGGTTTAGGTATATACAAAGATAAGCCATGTAACAAAGTAGAGGACAACGTGTATTAGACTCTTGGACTGACACCGAGTCAACATAGTTTAAAGCACCGGTGAATCAATATAAGATCAATAATGGAAGCGTTGCGGGAAAGGTCACATGTGGGCTCTTCAACAATTTGTGTCAGATTCAAAAGCTGAGTAATTTGATATAGTTCGGAGCCAATGGGAGAAGTTATGTACACATGCCACCACTGATTGTATTCAAATCATCGACAATAACAATGGCGTCGGGACGTGACATTTTCGCAATCTGGACGGAATCAGAAAACGAAGTCAGAAAATCATCGACAGTCGTTGCATCCTGAGCGCTCGTCCTATATTATACAGAAAGTAGAATCCTGAAAGATTAACTTCTCAGCTCAACCAAAATTGCCTCGAAAGATTCGGGCTCAAGATCGATGCGACGTAAGCAATAGACAATTCTTTTTTTTATTATGTATAAACAAGAACGCCTCCGCCGTGTCTGTTTCGATCGCGACGGATCTGTTACTGAAGGTTCTGGATAGTAAGATTTTTTTCTGAGGAAACAACATCACTCTACCACGTCTGGGTAATTGCTATAACGTCAAGTTGAAATTGTTTGGACAGCCATAAAAAAGAGTTCATCCAGCTTCGTCCCTATAGTTATACCATTGACGTTGACGTGTTATTCAGGTATCTAAATGTACTTGAACAGGTGGGACTCAACAACAACAGTAAAAACATGTGTTTAAACAAAAACAACAGTAAACAAACTTGTACAAGCCATAGATCATAGCTTAAAATGTGAGCATTTGTTAAATATACATCCATACCGTCTATAACTAAACATTCCTATCACTGTCCAGTATTGAGAAACATCAATAGACATTATGCGAAGGAGAAGATATGCGCTTGACTAAACCCCTATTGTATACATACATAACAAAATACAAAATGATACTCATGCTTTCAAGTGACTGACGATGGAATACATGATTGCTACTTGACAAACTCCTGGCCAAAAGACCTTTTTAAGAAGAACTTTATTGCGCGACATTTGTATCTGGTACAATGTATGACAACGTACGCACATGAAAGTCGAACTATTGCTAATAGTTAACAAATATAAATACAAAGGACTAGTTTAAGCTTGTACATGCTAATGCTCTAAAACAGACTATGTTGGTAACATTATGCTCCGTCAGGAATTCATAATACTGTCTCGTCAGTTTTGCACAGAGTTGTATACAAATTTGCCTGCATAGGTGGACATATGAACAGGGCATGATAATATCTTAGTAAATATCTCTGTCCTGGTAGGTGGTAATTTTGTGTCGGATGTATATACAATAGATTGTAACAATTTCTGTCGGTCATCAGCATAAGTTACAGGATATGGCAAGTAAAAACACACTTAGACATAGATCAGTGGGTTTTTTTGTCATTTAGGAAAATGTACAAATACAGATAAACACAAATATGAATGATAAACAATAATATACATTCAGTCTGAAAAACAAAAGAAGATGTGTGTCTTTCAACGAATTAAAGATACAACAAAGCACTGAACGAAGAAAAACAAACTTAAATTATTGACAAAACGTAAAGAACCATAAAACTTATTCCAAACATAAAGTTCCCCCACTATCCCTATTGATTCTCCAGATTCCCTCTTCGAGATACAATAAGAAATTCTGTCATTCAAAGAATTGAAACCCATGCAATAATAGGGCCCGAAAAAACGGATTTTGAAAGGTCAGTTTATTTAGTCATTTCTATACATGGTCAGTTCAAACAGCACTATCCCGATGTATAGCAACGTCCATGATGCAAAAATGTGCCGTTGTTGTGATGTGAGAACTCACTGAAAATCGTGGCCGGGCTTTTTGTAGGCTCGCGACACTAAGGGTATCATCGTACGGCACGATTTTGCGCGGTTTTAGAATGCTCAAAGTATGAAATTAGTACGCAAATGTGCTAAACAATGTTAGCAAATGTCACTATCATAAAGATTTCGGTATTTTATTAATTTTCATTTTTTTGTCCCTAATATTGCTTTGGCTGCCTTTGATGACACGAACACACTCCCTGAAGACATGTACATATGTTTCTGTATCACTCATAGCAACATTAATCTCACACGATGCGTACTCATACGTCACACCGTAATACACGGACGGATGTGTTAGGACGTACGCGAGTGCTTGGGAACCAAACAAACTTTTCCGGATTGGGAACTAAACCAAAGTTCAAGATGTCCAAACACATTTGTTCTGCTGCCTTCTTCGCAACTTGCAAATATTCTCCTTTTTCCTAAGCCATCATCCGAGAATATGAAAACGCTCTTTCCTTCGCTTCTCCACTTTTTCACTAGTGGTTTGATCATTTTGTGAAAATGTACGGAGCCGAAGACAAACCAAACGGCAGAACACAGAATTTCTGTATCCCATCAATCATCCACGAAAACCCAGGGTATTTTCTGTGAGGTGGAAAAATGTCAATATGATGATACCCTGACTTGAGGTCGAAAGTAAACATGAAGTCGTCTATCTTGAGGCTTTTGGTCGCCAGTCTCAGATCCTCGCATTTGAATTTGTGTTTGTACAGAACAAATTCACGTACCTCAGGTCCAGAATCAAACTCCTTTTCCCGCTCGACTGTGTGGCAAAAGAAAAAGGGTAACGTACAAACGGCCACTGCAACTTGTTGAATACAACCAAGTTCAAGCAACTCTTTGACTGCGTGGGAAACAAAGACAGAGTTATTCTTTGCACTTCTATTATTGTGAGCAAAACTTGAAAACGGCAAATCCTTAAGAGGAAACTAGTATCTATCTCTTATAGTGTCCAAGACAAATTGGGGAGCCTTTATCCTCTCCCAATGCCAATCTTCCTCTGACACTGATGTTAGATTGTCCCTCTACGAAGTCAAATCTATCCAATATCATAAAGTCCTGCACTGATGTGGCCCCTGGTAAACCCCAATCTTGTTCCGGTTGAACCTTCGCTGATTGTCAATCCATAACGACTGAGTCTGAAAAAATACAGTTAAGTTATTCAAGAGCACTGTGTAAAATTATTAAAGTGCTTTCTTCTGGTAGAATGTCTTCAATTTAGGACGGCTCTCACGCCAGTGCCCTTCCTCTCCGCATGCGAAACAATTTCCAGGTTTCACACGTGTAGCGGTCGGCTCTGCCTTCGCACTGGAAGCACTGAAACGGTTCTGAAAAGAGTTGTTAGAGCGGAAATTTCTTGTCCGCTTTTTCTTGTCTTTTGCCTCCTTTCTCTTTTTGGCTCTAGACTCCGCTTTTTGAATTACGTTTCTCATCATCAGAGTTATCTGCTGATCAATTTCTCAAGTATTATGTTACCGTCATCTATCCTGTTTCGGATTTGTCAGCTAGCAGAATACATTTTTGCCTGAAATAAACCAATTTCTCACCTCGCTCCGAAGCTTCCATCGCTTTCTCCAACTTTACGGATGCTATACCGTCCTTGGCTTCTGCAAAGTAATCGTTTAGCTGTTGAGCGAAGCCGTACTGGTCTTCCTTACCTTTCTTCTTGAATTTCGGCGTCTCACCCTTCTTGATCCTCTTAAATTTGCTCATCTGTTGCTCAGCGGCGTTGTCGTTCGCACGCTTCAGCTCCCCAAGTTTCTCATCCATGATGAAACGCACAGCTCTAAGGAGCTCTTCATTGTTGCGCTGTATGGCTTCTTGAATGGTAGTCTGCTCGGAACCCTCCATATTGAGACGAGCAATCTTGCAGCCTGCTTGGTGCCGGACTCAGCGTCAAATGCGGACCGCACCTTCGTGCCTATCGTCTACCCATTTCTCGCCTGGAGATCATATCACGTGATCTCTCTCACCTGTGTAGCATACCTGCTGTTACTACAGAAGCTTAATTACTGGCTTATTCATCATCTGATTACTCAAACGCACTACTCCCGAGACTACTGTGATTGGCAACGTTTTGAATAGCTTTTTGTCTTCCTCGTGTCCGCATTTCGCTCTGTGCAGAAGCAAATTGCAACTTTCCTTCGGCGGTGCCCCACACGAGGCAGCCGCCTCCGCCATATTTTTTTTGTTTTGTTAGGAGGCTGACCTTTGACCTTTAAAGTGCTTTATTGGCAATAAAAGGGCCGCCAGCAACTACAAAGTAAATTAATATACATTTTTTTTGGTAACGAAACATACATTAACAGCTTTGTATATCAACGGAATTGACCAAAGTATGAGTGACGGGAAATATTATTTACAGATGAAGAGCTATTTTCTCCTTACACTGCCACTGTACTAGTCCAAGTGCTTATTTTGCCATACAGAGTATACAACTATATTCGTAAAATTAGGACCGGCGCCGTTTTGATTACATTACTGCAGTTTAAAGCTTTATCATTGTTCCAAAATTGTTTGTTGATTTTACAGTACTCAATGGTATTGATCAAAAATATACTGTAAAAGGTCATCATCAATGTAACTTACCTCTTCCAATAATCGGACATACCCGGCAGTCATGTTGCGGCACGCTGCCGCGGAGTGCAGAAAGCTTTGTCAAAAGTGGTTCCCATTTTTTGGGATATTTTTTCCGCGAGTTGGGCTACAGCAAGGGTATTATAAATGTCCTTGGCTACAGTTACCAAAAATCTGAAAGATGCTGCATACAGAAGCTCAGCCTCTACCAGGCTCCGTCCTATCGTGGATCGATAATGGAGCTTCACTGTATAGCGGACCTACCCTGTATAGCGGAGCACCTCGGCTGATTTCTACTATTTTCCCAACGATAGGACGGAGCCTGGTAGAGGCTATACAGAAGCATTGTCCTTGTAAGATCGCACATGTCACCTTAGCTTGTAACCCCGGATGTCGTGCCATTCCATGAAGGTTTAATCAAATTGGCCTGCAAGCCAAACACATGAAACCCCCGAGGGCCAAGGTGCTGACTTCCAATCTAGCCATTGGCTGTCAATAAAGAGCGGCTCTAATTTTGGTGGGTCTGTAGATATCACGTAACTATTGGAGTAGAAATGTGCAGAAAACTAAGTGAGATCGAAAATTTTATGCCCCTCGATAGCGGCCGTGGGAAAAAGAGCTAGGGTCGGGTTTTTTTTTTCCTAGGGTCGTTCGGGTAACCGGAAACACAACATTTTTTCCTTGGCCTTGGTGCACAATGCGATGTGAGAAAAATGGTTTTGAAATGTAACCATGAAACCACTAAAGATTAACATAAAAAAACAAAGCATATTCACATAATGACCATGCCAGTGTGAAAACTAAATGTCATTCTGCTGTAAACAAAATCCAAAGAAACAAATCAACACCAGAACTTCTGTGGGCTGATAGGTGTTCACGTATGCTACCACCTATAGACTATGCAAAGAATTTTTACAATCGTATCCTCTCATTCCACCTTACTGTTAAAGTAAAATACACAAAGGCTAACAAGAGAACAGCGCACTATCATTTATTGCAGTTTCTTCTTTTAAATATAATGATACACCAGTTTATATGCTTGTTTGTCCTCCCTGGTGAATAACTGCGCTGCAGAGACGGCCAACATGAAAGACACTGCCTTACCCACAAACTTCTGAAGAGTCTTTAAACCAACCGTCGAATCCAACAGGATATCCTGACGAAGAGTCTTAAAACTTTCCTTCTTGTTTTTGTTCCTTCTTAATTCCGTAAAAATTGTGTAAGATTGGTTTTATTACCCCATGCCAATAATGGAAGATGACTAAAGATCCATGACAAGTTACTTTAGCTGTTGTAATAAGTACGACCAAATTTTCACCATTATTCAGGTTTTATTGCATAACACATGAAAAGATCAATAATATTAGTATTACATAAATAAATAATAACTTAAAGGTTCCTTACCAATCTTGCGAAAGGCATCTGCCTAAAGAGGAGCTTTTTCGACTTTTGAGCAGAGTTTTCTGGTTGACTTCTGTTTGTCATCCGTTTTACGATGAACTGTAAGTAGCGCTCAAGTGGCATCATCCAATAGTCCGTCACTGGGCCAAACTCTTTAATTGTCTTGTTTATGTGCTGAGGGAGGTGGAAACATTAATTTCTGCAAAATATGCCATACATTCATTGAAACAATGAAGAGAAATCGAGAGGATAACAACATTAAGGTACAAACCAAAGGTGGAAAACATCTTGTTTTACGACCACGAAATCAATGCTAAAACTTAAGGGCACGAATTATTGTATGGAAGTGTTTGATCCCAATTCCATAATCGTTGCGAAACTTCGAAATGAGTAGCCCTTTCTTCTCACGGTTTTGTAATCGGGATCGCCTTTGTCATAAAACAACTTATCAGCCTTCTGGACCACAAGGCCACTTTCAACCATGGCCCTGTTGTTCCACAGTGAGATTGTTCGCCGTCTAGTCTTCAAACCTACACATTTACCACCTTCTACAGGTGTCGCAGACCACACTGCCTTCACCGAACTTTCTGAAATTGTTTTGCACAGGTAGGGCGTGTCACAGGGCCTTGCACTAATGCAGCCTGACTGCTGGTATATGTGGATCTAGTGTATGGTCATGTTTGTTTACCACTAGTACTACCCTGCTTTAAGCCTGCTTCTTGACCAACGGAACTATCTCCTTCAGGTTTACTGAAATCAGCTCGGGAGTGACTTCGAAGTACAGTGTTGTACACATGTCCTCCCAGTAATTATTATAGTACACAGTCTTACTGGAGAATCTACTTCGAAACAATAACAAGGTTGGCAATGGCAAAAAAAACATTGGAATGGCGACGGTGGTCGTTGTGGGTGATGTGTAACGGAACGTTGTTTATGGCACGGGATATTGGTGCTGTTCATACCTGTCTGCTATTATCTTCATTGTTGTACTTCTCAACGAACTCCAGCACACGATCGTCGTCGAATAGTGATGTTCCATGCAATGGAGGGCCCATGCTATTTCCGGAGCTTGTTTCATAATCAAGCCAAAGTTACAGTGTAGAGCAATGATCTGTGTACCTTTTATCCGAAGAAAAACATTTTTTTTTTTAATATAGAGGGAATAACACTGAAACTTTGTTAACAAGTTACATGTACATGTTTTGGTTTCTGAATCCAAATGACCAGAAGCATGATACATGGCCAGAAGCATGATACATGTTTATGGATATATAGAACCACAACTTTGCATATTACGTAGACAAGGTACATACCTACACGATAAGAAGATGCGCTAGGGCAACTGCAATTCGCTCCTTTGTTAGACGAAAGCCAAAATACATCTATGCCAAACTTTACAACTACTCTCAAATGTAAAAAAAAATAGTCTCAGAAAGGACTTTTTGTGGTCTTGTGATTTTGACTATTGCATAGCCTTGAGGGTGCATTCACCTTGTGAAGACCAGTGAGTCTACTGATTAGCGCCTGTGTGTCTACCTCTCGTTGTAGTACAGTATGATGTTTCCCACTTTTTTTAAAGATCGTCGTGACGTATGCACTCCTCCAGTCCCCTGGGACTGCGCCCGATGACAAAGAGGATTGGAAGATGGTGGTCAGTGCTGGTGCTAACCCGTCCGCAGGCTAACGCACCAATCTGAGGCTGATACCATCCGGTCCCCCTGCCTTATTCGGATTAAGTTTCTTCATAAGTTTAAAAAAATAAGGTGTGCTAGTGATGGATTCCTAACATCTTGCATAAGCAATTTGATATGATAGTATACATCATCTCAAATACCTTGAGGATACCAAATGAACCTTGATGCTTCACAACTGCACCTACACTAGGAGAATGGTCTAAAGGTCCTATTTTTCTAATTAATTTCATTTACAACAACATATGTCCAGGTACGTGCATTGACATACGAGAGGACAGAAAAAAATAAAGAAATAGGAAACATGCATCCGGAAACAGGTTTCCATCATTCGCCAGTTCAAAAATCCCCGAGTTCTTCAAACTCTATCATCAAGGACACTTCCTGGCCAGCCAACGTAGATGTTCATAAAGCTGTCAGTAGAAACATTGCAGTGTCAGAAATATGAAGGAAACATTCAAGTGATACAGTACTCAGTCTAATGTCATCTTCATTACAAGCCTAAAACCATTGCTACCCTGGAAAAAGAAATTTTAACGAAAAATCTAATATCTTCAAAAAGCTTCCAGATATAAGATTATGACAATGAACTTCAATTCTCACCGGTAGAAAGGGTCCACGATAGCTTGCATTAACATTGAATGCCATTGAAAAAAGAACATGGTGGCGGCGCTTGGGTGAGACGTGTTGTGGATGTGTGGCTGAGAATTTTGCTATTTTCCGCTTTTTTTCTGCTGTTTTGCGTGTCTACTCTACTGTTCGCTTGTGTTCAGCCATCGGAGAACTTTCTGAATGCGGAAGCAGGTTCGGAAACGCCCAAGGAAGAACAGCAGCGAGCAAAAGAGCCCAGTCTCAACGCCCGAAGTGCAGAGGTCTGAGCGCCCCCCTCCCACACCCCCGAAGATGGCGGGCGGCGTGGATCCGAGTTTGGACAACATTTCACCAGAATTGCGGCCGTTGGTTCAGCTGTTATCATCCCAGAACAAGTCTCTGCATGATGAAGTGATGGCGGAGTTCAAGTCGGTCCGAACCGAGTTGTCAGAGCAGATACAAACGGTGACTTTTAAGCTGGAGAAAATGGCGACCGAGGTGAGTGGACTTAGAGACAAAACCCACGTTTTGGAAGAAACTGTCAACTACCAAAGCAAAGACATTGAGGAGTTGCAGCAAGCCTTACATGCCGAGAAACGGGAACGTATTCGCGCTACACTTGTTGCTGAAAGATACTCTATGAAACCGGATATTATTATCCGTGGCTTACCGTACCGTAGAGAGGAACACCCAGATCAAGTTGTGTACAGTTTTCTGTCGACCGCACTCGGTATAAATAACTTGACATCACCCCTAGTAGCAGTCCACCGACTCTCTCCCTCGACACAAAACCAACCCAACCCACCCATGCTGGTGCGACTGGTGAGTTTACTTGACAGGGAACTGATCCTGAATTCGTGGAGGAAACTCGCAGCTGACAAGAAGAGAGGATTCGCAGTACATGAACACCTACCGAAACCTGTCCAGCAGGCACGGTCCAGACTGATGCAAGACAGAGACAACGAGATCACCAAAGCCAAGGCTGAGAACAAGGAGGTGAGAGCCTTCATCCGAGTACCACCTAGAGACACATGTGCCTTACTCATTGTAAATGGAAAGACTCTCAAAAAGGTGGACGGTGTTGACATTTTGCTCCACACTACAGAACATACAACAGTTAAGCAAGTTTACTAGTACATGTAGTCTTGAGACAATGACACAGTTATTATTATGTCACAGCTATTGTTGTTACTGTTGACAGCCCAATTACTACAGCAAATATTTAAAAGTGATATTGATTTGTGTATTGTCTGAGCTGACAGTGTACTAGGAAGAGTCACTGACACAGTTATTATCAGGTGACAGTTATTGTTGTTGACATCTTAATCACTACAACAAAGAGATATTGTATTGTGTATTTGTTGAGCTGACAACTTTTGAATACATATCATGCTCTACTGCACGTTTATGTTATAAACTTATCTAGGGAGATGTAACACTATATTTTTGTACATGAAAGATGGATTTTCTCTTTTTGCTCATGGATCAAATGATATATTGTACTGTGACGATGTTTATATTGACACATGAAGTGCAAAAAGTATTGTAATATTGAGTGCATAACAAGACATAATGTAAAGACAGTATAGAAATTTTTGAATGTATTATAAAATAAAATGTTATCGCCATCCATCCTGTCTTTTTTGGGGATGAGTGAAGGATTGATTGATTGAGAAATGATTTTGTTTTTCCTTTATTAATGCAATGCTGTTCCCTTTTGATTTATATACTGTTTAACTTATTTATGAGTTTGACTTATGAGTTTATCATTGATTGTATTATTTTTGGGCACTCTCCATTATGGTTTGGTTGAAATGATCATTGAATTTTTGTTCATTAATTTGGTTACTTTGTTATGTTTTGGTTGAAATGCTTATTGAACATTTATTGTTTTGTTTTGGTTACACTCCCTATGTTATGTTTTGTTTGAAATTATTATTTTGGTGTATGTGTGTGCATGTTATCCTAATATATAGATATATAATTAAGGAAAAGTATGTATAACTTTGAACCTAAGCCACACACACAAGTACATGCTGCCGAATCAGAATAAGCTCAGGGCAGTTGTGACCCTGTATTTATGTTTTGTTTTTGTGCACCATCCAGCCTTATTGTTTTCCAATTATGTTAACCTTGGTTCTTTAGTTGTGTTTGTTTATACTAGTGCAGACATCATTTCTCCATGCCCTCACATCCCAGATGACTACAGTATCTTCCCCATCTTGCGTGACCCATTCCAGAAGACATGACTCAGGTAGAACTACAAATCTCAAGTTATAATTGTAATGGCCTTTGTGACTCTGTAAAACGTAGGGGGGTATTCACTTGGTTGAAGGACAAACCATATCATATTATTTGCTTACAAGAAACTCATTCTTCATTTCCTGTAGAAAAGAGATGGCAAAGTGAGTGGGGAGGAACCATGCTTTTTCCCCATGGAACCTCCAGTCAAAGGGGTACAGCCATACTGTTTAGAAATAACATTAATCCCAATATTCACCAAACCAAAGTTGATAGTAATGGGAGATGGCTTATTGTTGATTTGTCCATAGATGATTTTAGATTTTGTATTGTGAATATTTATGCGCCAAACCAAGATTCCCCAGATTTCTTCTCTGACTTATCTATAGAATTAGACAATTTTGCTGATAGTACTGAAAATCTGATTATCACTGGAGACTTCAACACAGTACAAAACCCCTTTTTAGATAGATTCTCATCAAACCACACTTACCACCCCAAAGCTTATGAATCTATTTCAGAATTGAAAAGTAAATTTGACCTACATGACATTTGGAGATTCAGAAACCCTAATACAATTAGATATACATGGCGCCGTAGACGCCAGGCCAGCAGAATCGACTATTTTCTTGCGAGTTTTTCCCTAATCAATAGAGTTAATAAATGTGTCATAGCTGATAGTTTTAGATCTGACCACAAGTTGATTGCTTTATCATTTGTTATTGCAGAGTTTCCCAGGGGAAAAGGGTATTGGAAATTTAATCTGTCTTTGCTTGAAGATAAATCCTTTCACCAGAAAACTGTAAAAGTTATGAATGAATTTTTTAAGATCAATCAGGGAACAGCAGACCCACATGTTGTTTGGGATACTGCAAAATGTTTTTTTAGGGGACATTGTATTAAATTTAGTAGTTGGAAGAATAAACAATATCTATGTAGAGAGAAAAAGTTAATGGATGATATCAACACATTACAAAGTAAAATTGATAATTTGCCCTCCCCCCCTGAATCTCTTTTGAATGACTTAGATGAAAAACAAAAACAATTAGAATTACTGTACAATCAAAGGGTTCAAGGAATAATAATAAGATCAAGAGCTCGCTGGATGGAGCTAGGGGATAGATGTACTAAATATTTTTTGAATTTGATACATAGAAATTACACTAGAAAAAATATTCAGAAATTGAAAATATCAGATAATACATTTACCCATGACCCCAAAGAAATTCTAGAAAAGCAAAGAGAATTTTACTCTTCACTTTATTCTTTTGATGAGCCTCCCACACCCCTAACCCCCAGTAACACAGAGCATTTTTTCCCAACACAATATGATAAACGACTGACAAATGAACAGCAGTGGGCCTGTGAGGGTCAAATTACAGATGAAGAATTACTTAAAGCCATTAATTCATTCTCAAATGCAAAATCGCCTGGAGAAGATGGTATTCCGGTGGAAGTATACCAACATTTTTACTCTATATTTAAAAACCCCATGCTTAATTGTTTCAACTATTCACTTTCACAAGGTTTTATGTCTAATACTCAAAAGCAAGGACTAATTTCTTTACTATTAAAGGAGGGGAAAGATGGTCAACATAAAGATCCCACTATTTTGGATAACTGGAGACCATTAACACTGCTCTGCTGTGATACCAGAATTTTATCAAAATGTTTAGCCCTTAGAGTAAGAACAGTTATTACTGATATAATTCACAAAGACCAGACAGGATTTGTAAAAGGGAGATTCATCGGGGATAACATAAGACGAATATTAGATTTGATAGATTATTATGAAAAAGAAGAAAAACCTGGCCTGATTTTCGTGTCTGATTTTAAAAAGGCTTTTGACACCATACGATGGGATTTTATTATTAAAGCACTGGAATTTTTTAATTTTGGCCCCCAGTTTATTTCATGGGTTAAAACGCTATATACTAACATCACAAGTTCAGTTTTAAATAATGGATATATATCACAGCCTTTCACATTACACCGTGGGGTCAGACAAGGTTGTCCTCTTAGTCCATATTTATTTATCATTGCAGTTGAAATGCTAGCTATACGAATTCGCTCTAATCAAAATCTTACTGGTCTTTCTACCTTGGGAAAATTTACAAAAATATCACAATATGCAGATGACACAAATTTCCCCTTTGACCCCAATTTAAAATCGTTTTATGCTCTTCTTGATGACTTAGAAAATTTTTCATTGATATCTGGCCTTTCTTTAAACTTTGAAAAATGTAAAGTTGTCAGAATTGGGACTTTAAAGAATAGTAATTTCAGATTGCCCACCCATCTACCTATTCAATGGGTAGATGGAGAGGTTGACATCTTGGGCGTACATATTCCAAAAGACTTAGAAAATATTGTGGACTTAAATTTTGAGCCTCGCTTAACTAAAATAGATAGGCTTTTATATCCATGGAAAGGAAAGATTTTGTCTTTGCTTGGAAAAATTACAATTATTAATTCCTTAATAGTCCCTCAATTTACACATCTCTTTCAGATTCTCCCAAATCCAGATAAATCTTTTTTTAAACGATATGAAAGGAAAATTTTTTCATTTATCTGGAATAATGGGCCAGAAAGAATAAGCAGGAAAACATTATACAACTCAATTGAAAATGGTGGACTAAATCTTAAGAATTTATACGCTTTTTCTCTTACTATTAAATGTTCGTGGATCCCTAAATTGTATTTTAATGAAGATATGTTAACTGCATGGTTATTGAGAATGCATTTATCAGTGGGTGGTAACCTATTTCCTTTCCTTCAACTCAATTCTGTAGAACACTTTAGATTGAATCCATTTTTAAAAGATATACTTACTGCTTGGTATAAATATCAGTACAAGATCCCCACTGATCCTGCTGAAATTAAGCAACAACTGTTATTTATGAATGATAATATATTGATTGGTGGAAAACCTGTGCTGTTTAAGGCTTTTGTAAATAGAGGTATTGTGTTTATTAATGATATATTGAATGCAAATGGTTCTTTGATGTCTTATGTTGAATTTTGTGCCAAGTATGGTCCAGTTTGTGATAACCTGCATTATATACAACTCATAGCTGCTATTCCAAGAAAATGGAAGTCTAATTTGAATGGTAGCCCCCCACTTTGTGTTTGTAGACCTGAACAATATGACAGTACTTGGCTCAATCAGACAAAGATTAATAGAAATATGTATAGATTTTTTTTGACATCCTTTAAATTAACAGATGTCCCACACAATGTGCAATTATCATGGCTGTACCTCTTTGACACTCCAATCCCCTGGAAACAAGTTTTTACCTCCATAGTAAGATGTACCATTGACCCAACTTCTAGATTGTTCCAATATAAACTTATTCATAAAATTCTGCCTACCAATAGGCTTTTATATATTTGGAAGTGTGTAGATAGCCCCTTATGCTCCCTTTGTCATCTTGAAGAAGAAACATACACTCATGTCTTCTGGGATTGTATCGGTGTAGTCTCTTTTTGGAACGAAATCAAAATTTGGTATAGCAATAATACAGGACAGAATTTGAATTTGAACCCCTTCAATGTTATATTTGGTAATTTATCCTCCGAAAATTGTCTCGAAAATCTTATTATTCTATTGGCCAAAAGACATATATTTCAAAGCAGAGGCAAATCATATTTAAATTTTCAGACATTCATTAAGTACGTTAATTTATTCTACCAATTAGAATATATAATCGCAGCAAGGAGGGGAAGACAAGGGAAACACCTTGGTAAATGGAACACTTTATGTAATACTATGATGTCTCAAGATTGATTTGCTGGATGGTGCTCTATGTACAGTTGTATTATTTTGACTAATAAAAAAAAAAAAAAAAAAAACATTGAATGCCAGCCCTTCCTGTTAAAGTAATCAGTATGGTATTCCTGCGGTGCGATGGTTTGAATATGAGTGCTGTCAATTGCGCCCGCACATTGTGGAAACTGCCATTTGTCCTGGAATGCTCTGACGACGTCGCGGAGCTTTTCACCTCTGGGCAGCTGGATGTACTGGTCTTGAAGCACTAGAAGTATAGCCCAACTAACTTCGTGCACAAATTTACAACATTTATACGCGACCAAAGAAGGTCCATTTTTTTCTAGATCACATTGGATCAGCCTGTCGTTTCGTGTGCCTAAGGTGCATTTATATGATGGCGTATTTCTTTTTAAACAACGCAACTGTTTGCTTCATGTTGAGACACCTCTGTCTCCCTTCAGTCTCCCAAACACACACTTTACCACTATGTACCAATTAGCCGGTAATTGAAGTGGCGCTTATCCCTACTCAGCTGGCCTGTATCCGGAAAACCCATCATGAGCCAAGTGATAAGTAGGTAGGCAGGATCTCCCAGCAGCATGATGGAGACATAACGCCATTGATGTCTCTGGTATCCTAATAGCATACAGAACATGGAGATCATTGTCAGTTACTCTTATTGTTTCTGCTTAGATATAGATAATTTGCTTAAAGAATACATGTTGGGTATATAAGAAGAAAAAATCAACATACATCTGTACATCTGAGAAAGGTCACCGGCTTCAGCTATCCTCCATACTTAGAGTTCCGCAGGACACTTGCGTCATGGACGCTTCCGGGCAAGCCCACATTTATGTTTATAAAGCTGCAATTGAATATCAAAATTAGATTGATATTTTTACTCATGCTTTACCTATTAATCTTGCAGAATCCATTGGTAGCTCAACATTTTCCAATGTTTGACAAACATAATTTCTCCTGGATGCACATTGATTTGCTTCACTGTACCAGTGATTTGCTTCCATAACTTCAGTTTTGACAAGACACTGCATTTTACTAAATTTAAATATAAAAATCATTAGATGTAATAGCTAGCTCTGTTGGTCTTACAGCTTATGAAATGTGACATTCTATAGTTCCACTGTACTTACTCGTCAGTGCGCAAATTTGGGGATGTGCAGACCTCTGCCATCTTCATACCCTGGTCCAAGGGACTGGTCATGGCTCTTTTGAACTTTTGAAACCGTTGACTTTTTTCAGTCTCCCTCTAATAGAAGAGTGATGTATTCAAAGCCCTAAAATGTGATAGTTCCTTTTCGTGTGTACTTGTGTATAATAGACGTAACATTTTGGCTGCTGCAAAGAGCACTGTCTGGTTGCAATTGGTACGGGACACCGACTGGTTGGTAGGACTGGTAACGCACACCGATCGCTTGGTAAGTCATCATGACTGCTTGACTGATGGTGGTGACTTGAGCTTATGTTGTGGAGATGTGGAAATTCCCGTATAGAATGTATTTTCCCCCTTTTCATGGATCACTTCGGCATTTGAGAAGGCAGTCTTCACAAACATCCCAATTTATGACGACGTCAGCTTAAAGTCGTACAGCATCCTTTCAACTGTCTTTTGTTCAACTTTTCCTGCTGTTTCCTTGTATAAAATGCTCTTTAGCCTATGAGCAACAGATTGTGATTTCACAATTATCAAAACTTATTGTATTATTCACAGAGGTAACAGAAAATTACTATTTCACATTTTCCCTCGTTGTCAGACAGCAAAATCATTTGTCAGCAAATACTATTTGGAAGCGCTTGGAAGCAAACCTTTTTGACTAGATGTTGAGTGCACCGTTTGGGATCAAATAGTAAGCTTCAAGTTTGACTCAAGATGAAGAAGATAGAGTTACAGTGGAATATGGCAGGAAACAACTTCGAATCAGCAATTTCCTTGCCAACGATTCTCGATTACCGATACCCGCTTCCATTTTGATATGCCCCCCTCCCCTAGCCATAGAAATATATGAAGCAAATTTGCGCGTGCCCTCCCCCACCGAAGATAACAAGCAAAACAATTATTGCGCTCTTCACAACTCAATAAACAGTCGACATCCTTCAGACACACGCTGGCATATGGCGTGATAAATATCGTTTAGTATCCATTATTTATTCATCGTCAAAGTTCGCAAACTACACATAATTTGCTATGTATAGTAGGGACCGTGCATAAATGCTTACCTCTGACGAACATGTAAATAGTAAATTAACAAAGTACATAATTACCTATTCACTATCCTAGCTTCCAACGCCATGACTGCCTTGGTAACTCAGCACACAGGAGAAAAAATTACGTAGATCAGTATGTCATGACTTCGCACTTGCAAATGTATAATATTACATCAGACATTTTCATTTCTACCAACGTGCAACATTAATATAGGTTAAGGATGAAGATGTTTGAGACCGAACATCCTACACTGCCACATGAAAATGTCATTGTAAGCTAAGATGACTACACATACACTTCCCAGTCTCCCAAACAACTCATCTTGACACTCCTTTGTCCTGAGCAACTGTTCACATGGATTTACATCATTGGGCCTGAACCGCTTAGCCCCCTTAGTGAAGTGACCGTTTGTGTCCGTGCCGAATTCGCATTGATCCAGCAGCAGGCTCTGGTGTTCATCCATGGCTCTGAGGCTTAAACAATTATAGAATAAGACCCTGTATGAAAGCCGATGTGGATGGGCAGATTGTGTTTTATTGCCACAACTGGTCTTCGTCATCAGGGGTCAGTGGGTCAGCTTGATTTTTTGCGTTTTGGCGCCTTCGCGCCGAAACGCAATGTCTTGGCTCTTACCTTCCATGCATGCAGGAAGCTTCAACACTGTGTCGCACACCATATGACCTTATATGGCAATACCTTCTAAAATCCTTGTATAGCCGTTGCCTTATATGGCAAGGGAGCAGGAAAAGCCAGGCGTGTCAGGAAAAGCCAGGCGTGCCAATTAAGTGAGTTGGAAATATATTAGAAAATTACTCCGGCTGTAATACATCTGGTCCATACTCTTTCTACCATACGAACTTATAATATTCACACACCTATGTCAGCAGAATTCCGCCTTTTATAATGCAGAATAGCATCCACGGTGGTCTGTCACTAGGGTATTCTTTCCCGTTTCTACCCGCGTTCGACAAGGTATCGGGTTACCCGGGGCAACGTTTTGGCTAACGGCAAAACATTTGTAAATAAACAAAATAGTAGGCACGGGAAAAATTTGTAAAAATAAAACGAAATTAACGATTTTGCAAACTTTGAATCTCGTCAATTTCCACTGAATGGCTGATTTTTCTATATTTTGCTCCCAAACACGATTATTTTCAGATTTTTGGGAGACCGTTTTTTCTGGCACACATCGCAAAGGCCTGGCTTTTAAATGTCAATGAATATGATTATCTTCATATTTTTCGTCGACCAGGAACAAAACAAAACTTAGTGTTTTGGGGAATTTTTAAATTTCTTTGTCTAAGTATTGTGAATATCGACAAACCTGTGAAAAATTGTATTTTTTGACATTTTTCGCACTCAATCACCCAAGGGAGTTGCCTTGGTCCTTTGTTGTTTACGATCTTTACCAACGACTTGCCACTTACCGTGACGGAGACCGCCCCCGCCATGTACGCAGACGATACATCAGCATATGCGTGTGCGCCATCAGTTGATACAGTTACGGTTAAGTTAGAGACAGATATGAATAACATATGTGAATGGGTGCGTTTGAACAAACTCTTCTTGAATGCAAAAAAGACCAAGTGTAGGTTGATTGGGAGTAAACCAAAAATGTCAAAGAAACCTGAACTCACCTTATCTGCTGACGGGAGCCCAATACAGCAGGTTACAACTATGAAGCTACTTGGGAGTACATTGGATCAATGTCTTACATGGGACCTCCACATAAAAGAAACGACGAAGAAAATGGCTCGATCCTTGGGTGCCATCAGAAGAAGTGCGGCATATTTGGACCAGTCGTTGTTGAAATTGTTGACGGAAACACTCACCTTGACACACTTGGACTACTGCACAGCGGTTTGGACTTCTACCACACAAAAAAACATCAATGCTCTACAAGTGATGCAGAATAAGGCGGCAAAACTTATTCTGGGATCTTACCGAATATCATTCAGGGAAATGAACTGTGCGTTATCATGGCAGACTGTGACCGAGAGACTTTTCACCAATAACATGTGCAGTTTCCATAAGATACTCTTCTTCAAACAACCATCCACTCTCCACAGTAAACTACACCTCGTATCCGACCAACATACTTACAGCACAAGATCTTCAAAAAGGAACGATTTCAAACTGCCAAAACCTAAAACAACATCTGCAACAAAGTCTTTTCTCTACCGGTGCTCAAAATCATACAACGCTCTTCCATATCATATCAGAACATCTGTACCATCCACATTCAAAATACACATCAGAGACAGAGTAAAAATGGACACAAACATTATGATATGGTAGCAATTTGAAATTTGAAATTGATGTAAATATGTACATATCATGTAATGTTATGTTATGTTAAGTGTATGTGTCCCAATGTAATCTGTATGTTCAACATGATGTGACTCCAGGAAGAGTAGTGTAGTACACTCGTGTACTCACTAATGGAGTCCTTTTACCAATAAACCAATAAACAATAAACAATAATTCAAAATCAAGGACATTTTTCAAAAATCCCAAAAACGTAAACCTCGGGAAAACCGTTACGGTCATTTTGAGTCGTTAATGAGGTAATGATGTTTCTTGGAGCCGTACCTTCACGATGTTTGAACGCATATCATACCGCACGGATAGGGGGAGGAGGTAATTAACACCGCCGTAAACAATCCTTCTAATATTCAATGTCACAGAAAACGACGCCAGTTGCTTCGTTACATGTTAGATGCACAACAAAGTGCAAGCATGGATATACTCTCCAGAAAGCGGGTAATATTTGTGACGAAGGTAGTTTTTTTTTTTTTTTTTTCCTGAAGCGGGGAGAGGGGCCCGGCCGCGCAGATTTACAGTAAGAATTTTCAATGACCGCATGTGACCCCGAATCGAACGGGCATTTGGATTCGATTACGTCATTTCGAACATCGTGGAACAGCGTTCGAATTCGGCTAGACATGGGTGTTTCTGAGCATGAATTTGACCACCGTGATCAGTCAGCAAATTTCATCGATGAAATGTCGTCATCTTCTTTGTGCTTTTATTTTGAAGAATGGTCGCAGGAAAGACCACATTCTTTCCATGCATCCATCGGCCAAACCAAAGATCTTTCTTCTAGTACTGTACTGTATCTAAAGTGATAAATCAGTCATAACGGAGTTATATTTCACTCCAGATCACAGTCATGGGAGCAAAAAGTAATGTTTTTTACGTCACTCCATATCACAGGTTATATATTGTTTTTCCTATGTTTCCCCTGCTTCTTCTCTTGATGCCAAGTCTTAAAATCAATTAACTCTGATTCAAATTTTGGGTGCCTGCACCCTTAAGAAAGCCAAATGACCTGGTATGAGGATAGCTTTTGCACTAGAGATAGGGAACAGATAACTTTTGAGTGAATTTTTCATGGGCGTTCAACGTCAAAAACTATGTCCTCCATATTTCGAATGACGGCTTTGAGTTCTGTTGGGCCCATGTTGCATGGGTTCTTCAGCGTCACACCGTCTGGCAGTCCATCCACTGCGATGTCCTTACCATGCAGCTTTTTGTATGAGAAGAGCTTTTCATTTGAAGAGAATAAGATCGTCTGGCCAAGGAAGGCTGCTGATCGGGGTATCTCCAAGCATAACAGGGTCACACAATGGTGGTGGGAGGTCATTTACAAATTTTTCCATACAAAAAAATTTTTAAATAACTTATCTCTTGACTTGATCAGGCCAACTCTGGCACGTCTTCCTCTCCTTCTGGATCTCCTATCTCCTGCATGAACCACCCTTCTAAAGCAGGACCCCTATCGCTCGGTTCGTTGGCTCGCTCGCGTAGGGGCCCTGCTCTTTAGCCCCAGCAGACACGGTTCTGGCGTAGTTACTGACAGTTACTCATGAATAATTAATGAGCTATCCTTATTTGGCACAATTTGGAGGTTGATTTGTTCTGAACCTAAAGTTACGATGTGAGACATAACCTTATTGGTTGATAGCTTCCTAGCGTCCTTTGCGCTTTTGCTTGAGATGAGTTTCAGCAAACCCTCTGATTGGCTGAAGCTATTTTGGTGGCGACGGCGCCAGAACGGTGTCTGCCGGGGCTAAAGAGCAGGCCCCTACGCGAGCGAGCCAATGGATCGAGCGATAGGGGTCCTGCTTTTAGGTGGGTGGCATGAATCAGAAAGTCACATTTGTAGGACCCATACTTCTAAGGCCATAATTCTAAGGCCACAAGCTGTTCTTTTAATAACACTTCTTTAAATATTTCCGCGTTGAAACCGCTGTTCATCCTCTTCAGATATTTCCGTGTTGAAACCGCTGTTTCATGTCTTCAATCTCAGATATGCTAGCCTTACTTCTTTTTACATTTTTTTATGAAAAAACAAACATTTTCAAACCAAAAAAATGCTAAAAAATGTTTGTTGTGGAAACTTTGGACATGCTTCAAATTTTGGCACCAAAGGTTATTAGACTTTTATGAATGTACTTGCAGCTGATGTGTGCTATGTTAATTGATGTATAACAAATTATTATTCATTACCTCCTCTAAAACACTATTGAACTAATTCAATCCCAAAAAGGGCGAAAAAACAGCTTAAATTGCAAAAACTGAACCAGAGAGGGACACTAGTCCCCCTCAGAGGCTTTTCGATACCACAGGTCCAAGTTTGAAAAACAAACGGCTAAAAAGGCGATAAACTCGGGAGCGAGGCACGCACTCGTGATCTTAGCCAAAAGGCCGAGAAGCGATAAATCGGATGAGCTTGACCACTAGCCCTCCTCCCCCGGGAACGAGTCAAATTATAGAAACTTAAGCCACTATCTCACTGGACCTGCGTCAAGTTGGCGACCTCAAATGCACAACGTATGGTTGTGACTAAACATACAAAGCGTGAAAACTATTTTTATTTCAATTTTTTTTTTTGATCGCCGAAATTCGTTGAGAGCGCTCTCAAATCACTCGTTCAAAGCGGACGTCGCAAATTTGTGAGTTAGTTATCTGTTGACGGTCATCAAATGTCCCGATACCAGTGGATTTTATCTTGGTAGATATTTTAGGCTACTTGATGCTGACAAACAGGCTAAAATACCAGTATATTGTATAATTGTAGCTTCTAGGAATGGCTGTTAGTAGAGATAGAACAAATGTGATTAGACTTGGAACGAAAGCCATTTGAAAGCAAATTATATTTAATGTCGGTATTGATGCACAGTAAATTTGCATCTTAGTGCTCAATGGACAATGAAAACAATGAACATTCAGTGTCGAGTGTACATGATTATTTTTCAAATACGTCATTGCTTTTTTCCAGGGATGGAGTCGAGCTACTGATGGATGACGTTGTGATCGGCCGCGGTATCCTAGTCATGCTGGACGGATATAGGTAAGCTCATCCCTCAACAATCTAAACTGGCCTTAAACCAAAATACGGTTCAACTTCCAGTTTATTAGTTCTCTGTTTCTCACGTTGATTATTAAGCAAATGTAAAACATAGTCTTGTAAAGTATAGTCAGACGACATCAGAATAATTGGCCAAGTGTTGGCGGTACAAAGAGCTGTCAAAGATGCAAACAGTAACGAAGAGTGTGCCAAGGCTCTTCATTCAATACCTATGCAAAATATCAACCCATACAACAGTACCAGTAGACTTTTCTTAAAACAACATTTTTCATATATGTTTTTTTTTCTATCTTTAGTGATAACGAGCTGAAAAAACTTGTCTTTGTTCCTGTTCACTATCTTCGGAACTTAATAAGCAAAGCAGTCTGCAACCATTTTACTCTGTTACCGACGTCTATATTTCTTTCACAATGCGCAGTTTCCGGGGAGGTGAATGATGTAGTGGGTGCTATACAACTGGCTAAGAAGACGGAAGAGCGGGGAGAAGAATTTCAATCGTCAGAGGTGTCATGGGAGCTCCACAGTCATTTCAAGTGGGGGGACGTGGATATTGGCAACATAATCTCCTGGGATTATGTGAATCTCCGCCACAAGGAGAGGGGGGGGGACTTGTCTCCACCAGTGGAACTAGGCAAATGGATAGCCGTCGCGTATGACAATGAGGCCGAACACAGAGCACATACTGATGCTGGATGTGGGGAAGTATGTTGTCCCTTGCCACCAGGGCTTGAAGAACTTGTATGATCAACACATGGAGGGCATTTAGATTGTTTCCCTATTAACTGTATCGATAGTAACTGAAGTTGATTTTGATGGGATTACATGCAAATACAGTTTTTCAAGCATCACTAGTTATAGACAATTACGATTGTATAATTTAGTTTAGTCCCTTTTATGCCTACTTTGTATCCTGTTCTTTTATCTATGTTATTTGCAATTAGCCTTAGGGCAGGAATTTGCAATAAACTTAAACCTATATGCAAAGCTGTTAGCAATGCTTATTTGGCGATATATGTTAGATAATAAGGTAACTAGCAGTTTGTATATAAATTTCGTGTGTATACATGGTACCCCGGAGTTAGGAGGGATATGGGCGGAATATGCTGTATTTGCTCGCGCAAAATTTGCCTTTCTAGTGCTTTATAACTTTCCGACATGAACGTCAACGAGAGAGATTCGTGAGATTGGTTCTTTTCTTCTGTGCCCTTGGGTTAGCTTAGAAAAATGAGCGGAATTGCTATCTTAAAGTGTAAACACAATCCATTCCGCTCCTATCTCTCTCTATTTACTATTATGAATTATACATTTCTCACTGTACCTCTGCAAATCTAAGGTTGCCTATTGATATTCTAACTGTTCTATCCAGATTAATTAGCACTTGAATATCACTAAATGAATAACGAGTACTAAGTATATGTAAGTCAATTTCATATATATTTTGATATTTGGCAACATCGAGGCACATTTTCTTGGTTCTCAAACATCTCAATTTGCAAGATACAATTATAGCAAGAAGTTGATATGAGACCTGAGAGGAAAACTCCATTCTTTATGAACATCCCATTGTCGTTTGCCATGGTTGTCTTTTTACGAAATGAACATTTACATTCAAATAGTTCGCATATTACACATGATAATGTATGATAAATAATTATTACATCGAAATTGTAAAAGTACTGTCATTTTAAAACAATATCACAATGTTTCATTTGTATGTGCCGTATTCCTATTTGCAAATTGTGTACTTCCTAAGTAGTAACAATTGGTTGATAAAATGAAACTTTTGAAGTTTATGAAATTTGTAACCAAGTACGTCATATGCTGCTAATGATAATCTTCTTCTATATATAATACAATAAATGTTTCACTTCTAACCATACTGGTTTTACAATATCACAATAATGATAAGAATTGCTCAACATAATCCACACAGTTACAAAACAAACATTTGTCATTCTCTGTGATGCCTTGCTTATAAAACATAGCACTTGTGGGTCTGTCAAAGACTGATGTGAAAATCAAATTGTTGTAAACGTTTGTCCCAAACGCCTTTCTCTGTGGGCTTGGCTGCTTTTGGTGAGTTTAAAACATTTTTGAAAAATAAGTTGCTCTGCTTCCTTGGGAGTCAATGATATCGTTAATATACAAAATATTTTTCTGTTTGCAACTACGAAAGTATAACGTTTTACCTTTAGAAGTGATACAATGATTTTTCCACTAACACATCACAAGTTGATACAATTGTCTTTATTTCTTTCCAAGTTTGTATTGATTCAAAACTACATTCTATGTTTACTCCCTGAAACTAAGTGCAAGAAAATGTATACTACTATATTCCCTGCTTATGCACAGATTAAGAATTGTTGTCCCATACTAAAAAAAATGGTATATCCTTTTTTACAATCATTGTCTTTGCATTACTAAGAACTTCACACTTTCTAAACCTTTCTTAAAAGACACACAAAAAGATTAGATAATTTAGCGTTGAATGTGTTTCACGAAGGTTATAAAAGATATAATTCATCTTCAGATTAATCAAACTTTTGTAATTCTCCTGAGCAGATGTTATCTGAGATTTGTTTTATATCATTTAACTTCAATCACAACAACATTTTGAAAAATAACTTGCTTATTCAACTCCAATACTTGAGTTGTACCTCTTGGTCTCCTCCGGGATCTTCTAACTTGGCAGTTTTCTGCAGCGGTAGTGACAACTCTGTAGCCTAGGTACCTCCTGTAAACGAATGAAGTACGGTTAGCAAAATAAGGGCTGTTTTTGACTGCTTTTAAGTAGGAAAAGCGGGAAATTAACGTCGATATCAAACCATTTTATCGCTAGAAACAATGTGCCTATATGGTGTTAAGTACCTAGGACAACCTGGCAAGAGAAGAAATACCGATGACCGCATCCCGTGTCCGTCCACTTTCCTCCAGACGAAAGTATACATCCAGCATTCTCATGGTTCACATGTGTTAAGCCCAATACGGACTACCGCGATTTAATTGGCGCATGCGCTGTTTACGAAAACAATCAAATGCCACGAGATTTGAGTGAGAAATGGCGAGAAGAGCCGTTGCCAGGGGCAACTGGGCGGGAAAAAATCATGGCGGCCATTGTCGCGCTTGAGCCGAAGAACGAACACGTAAAACAATAAAGCTCACCGCATCACGAAATTTCCTCTGACTCTTCTCTTTCTTGTGTATCTTATGATAGAAATAGTATGTACTTTACTTCTATGGTAAAATAAAGATTACCCCTGGTGTTTTACCGATAAAAAAAGGTCGTAAAGCGATATCAGACGATAATGGGTACAAGGAAATCGTGCAGCGACGACTGTCAGACGAGGGTGACAGCGGCTCCCGAAATCGACTTCTTACGTATTTAATCAAGTTTTCCCGAATACAACGTAATTGTTGTCTCAAGGTTGATTGGTTTGTTTTCATTTATTTCTACTAGTTTTTTGTCGCAACTCTTTCTTTCCCGAAATAATTACAACTTTCTGTGGAGGCGGGGCGGTGGCGTAGCCCCTGGCACACCCGGAAGTAACTATGGCCGAGTCAACTCTGGGTCCGCACATTGAAGTCTTCAAAACCTGTGCCGTCTGTGTGGTTCTACGCTTCAAACAACGGCCGAGAAGCGAAAGAGCATCAAGCCTTTGCTATGCATAGACTATAAGGTCAAAATCATGGAGACTTTTGGTGCTGATGTGCCTACGGACCAAACTCACATGCACCTCCTCCCCCCCCCCCCCCCCTACTACTGCGAGAAATGCAGGAAAAAACTGTCAAATGCCAAGTACAACGGGGGAAAAGCTGCTGTCCATCTGTGGACAGAACACAGCCCATCTGACCAGTGTTTCGCTTGCAACACAGTCAGTGAAATCTCTAAAGGAGGCAGGCCAAACAAGAAAGTGGGAGGTTCTAGGAAAGATGGTATATGTAGCTCAGTAGCAACTTGTCAGACACACAGCACAACCACCGGTGATACATGTAACTTGCCTAACTCCAGCAGCCGTACCTGCGGGGAAACCCCACCCACTCACCTTGTCCCCAAATCTTCACGCGCCCCGTTGTCGCCTATTCCTATGAACACACCTGCTGCCATCTCACCAGTGCTCTTACCTGTTCCTGTACCTGTTCCTGTCCCAAACGTGTCTGATGCTATCAGGATTGTGTCAGATGTTCTGACAAACACAGAACAAACAGAGCCACTGAGACAGTGGAAGAAACAGATGTTAACCCCTCTGGTTAAGAGAAAGGTGGCGACAGCACAAGATAAACAAACGATCCAATGCCATACAGGTTGACAAGTGAGTCATCACTTTATTTCTTCAAAAGAACACACTTATTGATCTATCAATAAAATATTACACATTGTCAACTTAATGCATTACTAGAAATTGTTAATACAAAAAAATATGAAATTCACAGCACTATCATTTTTCAGAATATTATATGTTTATGATCATACAAATCATAAAATTATAATAATTCCCTTGCTGTACTTGCTTTGACATTCTGTGCAAACTACATGTACAACAAGTTACTATTCAACTTAAGCATCTTGCTATAACCCACCTGAGTACTTAATGTTTAACTAGAGCTTTCATAAACAAAGAAAATTGATCCTTTGAAATCATACGATCAAACAATAATATTGTACTGATATTCTTATTTCTATCAGCCAATCACACTGTGCAAGATTACCAAGGCCAGGAAGCCAACTTCAGAGGTGACAGATGCAACAGCAAGGAGCCGTACGTTGGCAAGTGCGGGGGACGAACACTCTCAGCTACAGAGCGAGCCGAAGATCAATCCCCGGGCTGAGCTGCAGACCATGCTGAGAAACATGGACCTGGCAACAATCAGGATTTCAGACGGCCATCTCCTCACTGCCCAGACTGACATAGGGATCAACTGGAATCAGACAAGACAGCTGAGGAGGTATACTGCACAGAAATACTATACCATACACCTGACATACACATCACAGCAAAAAATGTGATTTATCTATAGTGGGTATTTTCAACTTTGCTTTCTATGAAGTGCTGCATCACTACAAGAGAAAATAAACTGTTTTTTTTTTCAATCTTCTGTGTACAGGTGGCTCAAAGGGTATGGCATCACTGTGAAGTCGGAGAGAACATCACGCAATGTCGCACAGAGCCTAATATCCGAGGTGAAAGTCAAGTGTGACCTTCTACCGTTCACCGTCAGACTGCATGATGGGGCATCCAGTGTTGAGGCCATTCCCTGCGCTTCCATTCCATTGGATGCTGCAGTGTTAGATCACATGACAAGGAGTGCAAATAAGCAGTAAGAATTGTTCTTGCTAACTAATCAATACCATAAATCATGTCATCTTTTCTTTACGAAACTATAATGATCAGTTCTACCAAACTGAGCGGATATGAAACTTAAAGAGTGATCATTTACTTAACGAAAATATGATTTCATTGAAACATGATGAACATGATGTCCTTTGTGCATCCGTTATTTTGTACCCCTCTATTAGAAAACTGACATGGCACGACGGAGCCATCCCCGCTGATGAAGTATGGATAAAAGTGGCAGGTGACCATGGGGGAGACCTGTTCAAGATAGGGGCACAAGTGCTAAATAAAGCATCACACAATTCAAGTGGAAACACAATGATTCTTTGCTGCTTCGCAGCGAAAGACAGTAGGGTGAATTTAGTCACAGGCACAGCACACATCAACGCTGACATCAAGTCACTCACAGAAAGGAAATGGAAGTAAGTATATTTCTAAGAATGATGCAAAGAAATCAAAGTCTCTATGAATGCACTGGAAACATAATCATTGATAATGACAACTTTGTGACAACAAACGTGCCACATTGTTTCCAAAAATGTCCCATTTCTGACAGGTCAAATTCATAACTTGATATGCTTACATATGTATCACCTATCGTACAACACAGGTCCCCAGACGGCCGAGAGTGTTCCCTCAGATTGTTCGGCGCCTCAGACTACGCTCTTCTGTGCCAGTGGTTCGGGATCTCTGGGCCCTGTGGTAAGTGAAAGCAGTTCAAAGGTTATGCGTAACAAACATATACATATAAATATATTAAGTTGAGAAAATATCATGATATGGCTGAGAAACAGAACAGCTCAAAATCAATTGTTTTTTTATTCATTTAGCATTGAAATGTGATGCTTTCTTGTAACCTGTGCAGGAATACACCCATGCCTTTGGTGCGAAGTCACTAGAACATCTATGGCCAAGCCACAGGCAGAAAGGGAGGTGGAAGCCCCTGCAAGGTCACTGCAGAGCCTGGCAAGAGACTACAGGGAATTCATCGAGCACGGACGTGGTCAACTAAGTAAGGCAAAGAACTACCGAAACGTGATTGCGCCTGCAATGTTTGACATTGCTATTGATCAGGTTAGCAAGACTGTATATTCAAGGCAAATAAATTTTGTACCTCCTCCTGCTTGTAATTATGAAATACAGACTTAGAAATACTGATTTTATACGTATCTACTTTTACTCCAATGGCAAATTCTTTATCTGCAAAGTTTGTAGTTAAATACATGTATATTAATGCAGCTGGCTCTTCTTGTCTATTCTGTCTGTTCAACACAGGTATGCCCTCCAGCATTACATATATGCCTGGGCATATACCAAAAGATATTTTAGATGATAGAAGCGGACCTGCACGACTTGGATGTGATCCTTGCCTCACACCTGGTGAAGGACATCCTCCCAGATGAAGGTGTGGATGAGGCGGAGGTGCTCCACCATCACCTGCTACATGAATTGTCTCCGTACGTGCTGGCTGTGGATGAGGCGAGGCAGTTCCTCAGAGATGCGGAGGAACAGCGGGGTGAGATGGATGAGATGGAGAATGAGCTCAAGTGGGTGATTCTGAGGGCAGAGGGTGACCCTGAGGACAATGTCACACAGATGGTAGAGGCAATAGCAAGCCTACAGGACAAAAGAAAGAACATGGTGAGAAATCATTTTGATCCTGCTACATCTGTCCTTTCAGTTCTACTACTCGAATTTTTCCACACTGTACATTGTTACGAATTCAGTATCTGAAGACATATTTTCTGCTCAAAAAACAACAACAAAAAACAGAAAGTTTAATGTTGAATAAAATTAAACTAAGAGGAATTAGACTAGCACTGAAGACTTGTGTTGGAAGCTTGCATAGATTTCAAATGTTATCTACCATATAGATGATTATTCTTCAGCTCTAAGTCAGGTTGTCACATGATCTGAGAGGTATAAGGAAAAAGCTTGTTGAATAAGCATTTTGGTTCAGTACAAAGACCTTACAGTCTGGTCTGGGTTGACATCTTGAAAAGGTGATAGTCACCTGTTACGTCAATCTTTCCAAAAATTTGTTAAATCTGAATAAATAAAGACATTACTCCTATGTCCATGCAGGAGAGCAAAGCTGACACGCTCATCAAAAAAGCAAAGGTCACAACAACAGATGGCCCTCTTGCAAGCCGGCTGGAAGAGGCACTTCAGAAACACCACGTCCGTCGCCAGGCCTACCACTCCCAGAGTTTCGTTGGGAACCATGTGAAGATCATGTTGCAGGTACTATTTTATTATCATAAGTGATAACAAAACAGATTTCAACTACAATTCCAATTTCCTGGCATTTCTGAAGTATTCTGAATTCAGACAAAAAAATGATAACTTTGTTTTACTATCATTCCTCTTTCACACTTTAGAAGGAGTCAATAGCAGACCTTACTTCAGTTGCGTCAGAAGCTGCCAGGGACATTGTGTCCAAATTCAACTTCCCCCTGACAATCATCACGAGGACACAGGCCATTGAGCAGAGATATAAGAAGATACTCAGCGAGTTCTCAGAGTGTCACAAGAGGTTCACTCATGGGAGCCGAATGGACACCGAGCAGATTGACCTGCTAGGTGAATTAAATTGCCTTTCTTTTGGACAAAAACTGTGTTGATATATACTGGTAGACTTGCTGTCATCTTTATTAGTACTTCTGTCACAAGCATACAAAGTAAAATATAAGTGTTATTATCATTATCATAAGAAAAATTAAATTAAAGATTGTGCATCCTACAACTACAAATTGATTATCATCTGAATTCTTTTAGTCTCCATTTTGTTGAGATGGATCAAAATTTTAAAGTCTCATTAGATTACTGTACACAAATGAGCTTTCATATTAGCACAGAGATGTTAATCTGTTATCTGAGTACACATCAGAACGTACAATCTCCCCAATGTCCTGAGTCATCAATGTAGGATAACACTAATCAATCAGGATAGCTAAAATGTTCTTGTACAATGTACTTACACAAATCATGTTCTCTTCCCTCTGTTCTCCAGATGAGAGAATAAGGCCCTTCTGCGCTTCCTTCAGGGAGATGTTTCGCCGGACGGCGACAATCAGGGACCCTGTTCAACAGTTGAAGTCCACACTTGAGGCGCATTTGCTACAAATAAGCCCAGACAAGTCTGGGGGGGTCCCAGAACCTACCAAAAGGAAACTGTAGACAGAGTCAGACAGGCCAGCCAAAAGGAGTCTATATTTTGTTAGAAATGTGTTCACAAAGATGCTCAGTGACATGTTGCCTGGGAAACTGTTAAAAAGAGTTTGTTAACTTACAATTGTATGGCACAAAGTGCATGATTGCACCATCACTTACTTGTCAGAGGCCTGTATTATATCAAATATGAATTAAAACTCTCATATCTCCTTAATTAATCAATTTGAATTGAAGCAGTATGGATATAATAACTTTCGATACAACTGTAGAACAATGTATGTATATATTGCACTGTGTACATTCAGTATGCTCCATAGATTGCGTTTGTGATAAAGAGCACTGCTATGTCATCTAAGATAAAGTTCTGTTATAATAATACTTGTGGGTATTTTCCTGTCAAATATACCTCTGACCTTGAACTGTGGCCCTGGATAAGATTTAGACGGATAAAAACAATAAACTTAAGAACCACCTGACGTTAAGGCTAACCATAACAGGTCATTACTGCAATGTTAAGGATAGGTAGAGATTTATGAGCAGGTATGACTTAACACAATTTGTATTGTGTTGTGTTGTGTTGTGTTGTGTTGTAAAGGAAAATAATAAATTGAACACCATATTGTAGTCAGAAACGTCTGACATCTACATAAATTCTAGGGATTATTTCATTTACTTGGAAACTGAGGAAAGCTCATGGGTGATTCCATATCCTACATGTAGCAGATACAATAAAGTATTCAGCAGAGTTTAAATCAATGTTGCATACTTCTTCTTGGTACTTGCATACAGTATCTACATAATAAATTATGGCAGGAAAAGGGTATGGGTACATTGCTGAAAAAATATTTTTTAACTTACTTGATGAAACGAAGTCGAGACGCTCCCCCCTACTTTGCCCCTCGCGGGGTTATCTGGAAGTAAATCAAGTTGAAGTTGAAGTTGTCTCTGTTTCGTCGGTCTGTGGTCACTTGTGATTTTTCTTTTCTTACAATACTCATGTGCTGCATATTTTTGTTTTGTTCTCATTTGGTATACTGAACAACACGCCTTGGTTGGGTTCCCTTTGAACGAAACGTGAAACACACGAAAAATCACACCACATGTCTCCCTTTTCTCCAGGAGGTCCAGGAGGCCCGAAACACACAGGACCAGCCGGCCCCACGTCTCCCTTTTCTCCAGAAGGTCCAGGTAGTCCAAGAGACACAGGAACAGCTGGTCCAATGTCTCCCCTTTCCCCTGGACATCCAGGAGGCCCAACAGGGCCAGCTATCCCAATGGAGCCGTTTTTGCCTGGAGGACCAGCTAGCCTAATGGCTCCTTTGATTCCTGTGGGGCCAAGAGGAAGGGCCTAGAAGCCTAATGGCACCATTATAACAAGACATTAAACAAAGGTCCAAAGACATTAAACAATCGTCTTACGATGCAGGTCGTTCAATCGTAGTTCAGTATTGTTCATGTCTTTAGACAATTTGGCCATCTCCTCAGAAAGACTGCTAGCTTTAACTGTAAAAAAAAGGAAATTACCTTGCTCAATTGATACCAATTAAACATACTACGAAGTGAAAGCACTTTTCATAAATGTATGATATTGAAAGACAAATCATTATATACAACTGGATAAGACGTGATTGCTTGTCAATTGACGACATTCATCCGTCTTCTCCATGATCAAGCGTCACTAAAATTAACAGTTCAGTCTTCCTAATGAAGCTATGAAGAGTTTTGGATCTCACTCAAAACGTCTGGAAAAAATCTCCGTACCACATCAGATGGAAAAGATCGCGATTTCGATTTGATATTTTATTTCCTTTTACCTTGATGTCTAACCTTCAATATAATGAAGCTATCAAATTTAAAATGACAAGTCCTTTTAAAAAAGCTGGTCTTGGCTTAAGCGCTTACAACTTGTATTTTCTTTAAAAATGTACAATAAGTTCATTACAGAAGTTATGAATGTAATTATTTACATTTGATCAAGCACCATAACATCAGCACTATGGTAATTAAGTGAACTAGAAGTTCATAACAACTATGCAAGATTCTATCTAGAAAGACTACTAAATGTCGAACAAGTATTCAATCCAATTTACAGGTAGCTCCTCTCTATTATACTGATTTCCACATTTATCACATTTCTTCATTATTTTGCCTGATAATTTTGCTAGAATTCATGAAAATTCACATATTTTGTGCCGTGCGGCGACATTTTCCCCGTCTGTGTTGTCTGCGAAAACTTCTGAATAAAGTCGATACTGAACAATGGAGCATTTGCTACCGTAACAAAGGATCGCTGTTTTTAGTGGAGTATCTTATTTTATTTCGCACTTAAGAATATACACACATAAGAAAGAAATACAAGGATAATTAAAACAGTGCAGGGCTGGCCAAAAAGCTTTTGCTTAATGTAAAGGCTTCCCTTTATCAAACCATAATATTTTTGTTGATCAGTTATACAAAGGAAATAAGTTGGATGATAAACAAAATGAAACAATGTAAAGGTCATGAGAACAATATAATAAAGAATTTACCATTAATTGAGAAATCATACATGATTATGAATGTAAACGAGAAGTATTAAACAAAATAAAAGCAGTGGACTGCTAGTTTACATTGGCAATAGTAGTTTAGTGGCGAGTGTTTGCGAGAATCATCTTAGCGCGCATAGTAGCCGCGCCGACGGATTTGGGAACTTTCTTTCAAAATCGGCAACACTGATTAAAATTTCTTGTTCATTAACATGGAAAGAGTTATTATCAACTGCAGTTACTGTATCTGATTCTACAGCAACGTTTGGCTCAGTATGATTTTATGTTCCATTACAATGAATAAAAAAAATTCAAAGGCCACGTTTGGAATCTATGAAGTCCTGTTCATAAGACAAAGGCGTTGTAAATATCAAATGGCTGTTTAAATAGAAAAATAAAGAAAGATGTCTGCACTCGGTATCGAACCGGGGTCCTTCGAATCTCCCTTAAGCCGGCGTCACAATTCTTGCGAGCGTCGGCCGACTTTGTAGATCGCCCGAAGCTCGCCGAATTTCAAAATCGCCCGAGCGTCGACCGTATTTTCCAATGAAAATCTTGGGCGACGTCCGTCGAACACTAAAAACTAAAAATCCCCCATGAGATGGTACCATCTCTTGGACATGGACGAAGTCAGAATTGAATAACCTGGTAAAAGGTCAATATTTGGATCAACTTTGATTGCTAAAAATCGCTCGAAGCCCGCGTAATCGACAGGACGTCGGCCGTACTTCGGCCGAAAATGCACATTTGAAGCTCGCCAACACGTCGGCCGAGATGAATTTCTTATTTGTGACGGGGGCTTTACCACGCGCGCAGTCCCACGACCAATTGAGCTTACTTGTAACTGGCCATTTAGAATTTTGACCAGCGTTTTTTAAAGATAATGATGTTTTAACCTCACCACGTGGTATTTTTTTTGTCGATTTTTGGTCATTTTCTTGACAAAATCAGTTTCATCTTGTGCAATTTTGTGACATCGATGAAATATGGCCATTTTTTTTATATTCGCCTTTGGTTGCCAAAGAAAAAAATTACCTTCAGTCATCCTTCTCAGTTTGACAATGTCTTCAGAGAGTTTGCTGACTCAAAACAGGCCGGAAGCAATCTCCGTAACACATCCGGTTGTACAGAATGATTACCTTCGCCGAGAAGGTTATGCAGAGGGTAGCGTTTGTGGGTGGGTGGGTGTGTTTGTGTGTGTGTTTGTTTGTAACGTACAGCATAACTCAAGAAGGCTTGGATGGAATGTCTTGATATTTGGTAGGTGGGTAGGTCTTAATGAGACATGGAAATGATTAGATTTTGGGTCCCCTAGCGGCTTGTTACGGTACTGCAGCGGAACGTCCTGTTTTGATATCTCGTGTTCTGGACATGCTATGGTCCTGATTTTTGAGTGGTAGATAGCTCTTTAGACAGAGAGTTAGTGGTATAGGTTTGGGCCCCCTAGCGGCTTTTTCTGGAACTGCAGGAGCAGGTTTTGCTTCAGACTTTGAAAGGGAATAACTCAAGAAGGGCCAGATGGATGGTCATGATTTTTGGTAAGCAGATAGCTTGAGTGATGATGTACATGATTAGATACTTATTATGCAAATCAGTATCTAATTTGCATAATTAATGAGGAAAGTTTATACATCTGCCAAATTCCACGATAGGACTCTCAAACATGTGACATATGTAACTGAAGAAGAGAGAAATATTAATAAATATCAACTATGCAAATGAAGACATCATTTGCATAATTAATGAGAAAATACTATGACTCAAGATGGGCTTGATAGATGGTCATGATTTTTGGTATATAGATAGCTTACGTGATGCTTTGTATGCTTGGACGATAGTTATGCAAATCAGATTCTAATTTGCATGATTAATGAGACAATTTAAAAACCCGCTGCGTTCCATGATATGACTATTGAAATATGTGACATTTGTAACTGAGGAATTTTGATAGATAAAAATATGCAAATGTAACCTAATTTGCATAAATAATGAGAAAGTACTATAATTCCATACAGATAAATGATGGCAATTTCATACTTGTGTCATTTGGAAGATATGTGAACATCGTTGAATCAAATTATGATGATAAGGACCTCATTTGCATAATTGATGATAAATGTTACTTTGTTAGCATAACCTTCTTTCTTAAGCTCATACTTCTGTTATTTGGGTGAAGACGATCAACTGGTATGATTTATAATTGATGAGAAACACTCCTTATACGTCAGTCATAAAGGTTAAAATCATTTGGCGAAGGTATGAGGTCGTGGAACTCTAGTTTGTCTTAAATTCCTTATAACCCCAAATGTAAGTAATCTTTGTCAATGTAATGAATCTATTTGAAAAAAAAACTACTAACGTTTAGTCATCCTATTCAATTTGACAATCTCTTCAGAGAGTTTGCTGACTGTAACTGTATTAGAAAAGGAATAACCTTGGATATTGACTACCAAATCAAAATACCAATAAAGCTATCAAGCAAACAATTGGAATTCAATAACATTTAAAATGTTCTCTCCTGTTCAGTTTATCAATCAGTTTATTCATGCCATTTCCTCAGAATGAGTACTGACTGAAACTGCATTAAAGAAGGATTAAGGTGGAAATTATCAGCAACTTTGGCAGAATAATACGATGAGCCCGTTTGATCGTGGATTACGTAAATAACTTGCAGATCTACATAATATATGCAAACCGATGTACACCTTAACTAAATTGCACATATCACAAACATGTCATTTTCACTATTTACCAGGATTTATGGCATTTTCGCATTGATTAGTGTTCAAATTGGCTATAATTCACACAATTGATATCTTTTACATAAAAAATGTTACATGATTGTAATACAACCCATATTCTGAACACCGCACGTCCTAATTTGCATAAATTAATCTTATTGTATTCATGTCTGACTATGTCTGACTACCGGTATACCGAATATCATGGAAAAACACAATAAAACTGGAGGTAATAGATTAATAAAACTAGAGTTCCACGAACACATTTTCTTCGCCAAATAATCAAGGCTTATTATGGAGAGTGATTAATATTTACATGCTTAACACCCCCTGCAAATTTGATCATGCACCATACCATTTGGAAATTATGATGGGGCTAATGAGTCCAGTCTAGATAGGGTTAAAGTTCATTTGGTGGTACAGGACTAGTATATGTGTAGAGTGTGCTGATGTATGTTATAACTGGTCATGAAAAATATGAGTATGTTGATATAATATGGGCCACAAAGGTTCGATATTGCAGTGTTGTAAGTTGAAAGTGATGATTAAATGGTACAGTCAATATAATTATATGAATGGAATAAATCTAGCAGTGGTGCAGTGTTGCTGCAGTGTACGCTCCAAGCAGGGGAGTGGGTCTGACTGGTTTTTAACGTGTTTTTAGGTGTTTTTGTCAGGCTTTCTATTTTTTCCCCTTTTAGTTATGTCGCCAACCGCGTTGAACGAAAATAGTCACCAATAAAGCTGTATTTATAGAGAACATTGTGGGGTCAGTTTTGACCCCATACGGTAAGATTAGTCGTAAAAAAGGTACGGTGGTTTGAGGGTTTTAATGACAAATCAACGCATATCGACACGTATTATCGTTTTCTTTGACGGTTCTTACATATTGAAATATGGGTCTTGAAAAGAACTTTTTATCATGTTTGGAAAACATCAGCTTTATTGCATGAAATTATACATGCAGTAATAGGAGAAATATTTCATTTTTTTCTTCGTTTAATATTTTCCGTGTTCGTCAAGTAAGATGTACCCATGTTGCGTAAATGCACAGATTCTCAACAACACACTTGATTTGTTTGAATAATATTATTACACAGACAGGGACAATGTGGCACTGCGCCCAAGATAGCTAGGTACTTTTAACAGTGCCACATGGAAAGAGCAACATTAACTTAACCAACGTATGGCAAAGATATGGACAATAGTAATGTATAACATACAATATTGTGCGCCAACATCCTATTTCAATAAGTCATGGAGAGATAGCTACAGATGACTTCTATATCTTATTAACGGGCGTGTGCATCAGTTAAACAGAGCTAGAGAAGCTTTGTGTCTTCCTCTTAACTTTGAGCTTTTTTTAGGAATTGCAGAATGAAGTGAAGTGCTTGAGACTTTTAAATATGCTTGACCCTAAGCGAGGATCTCAAAGTATAACCCAAGTGGCAAACCCATGCTTAGCGTTGCAGCATTGCTGAAATTTGTCAAGTGGTTTCATTAACATGAGTCAGGTTTGACAAGGAGGTTATGACATAAATGCATTGTAAAACTTCGCGGGGAAGACACGTAGAAACGATTCATGCGTACATGTAGGCTAACTAACAGGTTTTACTTTTGAAATGTACAATAACTATATCATTATACAATGAAGAGTAAAATACACTTCTCTTGATCTTCCCGTTTTAATTCAACTTTTGCCCAACCACAAACATATCATAAGCGCCGCACCCTCCTGCCTTATAAAGTTTTAATGGTCCAATGTCCAAAAGTTGGATCACTAGAATGTGCGGAGCGGACTAATTATTACTCTAGCAGGGATATTTCACACCACAGGCACCACTCAATAAGACAACCGGAGCAGCATCATTTCAGTTTAATTTTTTCTATTAAGCGTGTCAAACAAACGGTTTTTTTCAATGTGGCTTTTTAAGAGGCTCGGGCTAGAATGAGCACAGAATACAAACTTTCCTGAAACTTTTTCAAGGCCTACAACAAAGGAACTTACATGGATGTTCCATACGAGCAGTCCTGGCGCTGTGCTTCTTTTATTTAATAATACGACAACAGACGAAAAATATCGTGAAAACATTGTTAAGTGTTAAGTCGTCTTAATAAAGTGCTTCCATTTCCATTTTTTCTTCCTTTGTGATGCTAAGTATTTTGAAAGAAACGCTCCCGAAATAGGTAATGCATTTGATTTGACAAAATTCCTCTTAATTTCTAAAACGTTTTTCATATAAAAGAACACTAGGAAGATCTAAAGAATCTCTCTTCATAAAAACGTAGGCGTGGCTACCATTCTACAGCACTATTCCATTGCATTTTCATAATTTCTTCTGCTTCTGTACTATTTGACAAAGGACGTAAGGACATCCAGAGACCAAGGTGTTACTGGAAAGTTTTATAGCGGATTGTGGATGAGCCGTTGCACAGCTGTGGGGGGAGTTCCGCCTGTCGTCTATGGGCGTCCTGGAAAAAACAAGCATCATTAGCAGGAATGTATGAATGTGGTCTTCGTGAAGTAAATACTTAATTGAGCTTTGGCATGTTCAAAAGATGGAAGAGTTCCATGAAACGATGCACCTAAGAAGTACCTGCATCAGCCTGACATATGAAGCCAATCTGTGTGCCGCATGATGCGTCGTTCCACTGGTCTTTCTGGGTTGGGTAGTAATGAACGCAATCTTCGTTGCCCAAGTTGTTCGGTTCTCCCGGAGCCCAGGAGTTGTACGAGCCAATTGCAGAACCATCCACCCACTCAAATCTTCCCTCTCCGCGCTGATCGTCCAGGCCGAACCAGAAGGGTGCGTTGCCGTTTACGGACTTGCACAAGAAGATCAGGAAGGCGTTGGTCTCAGGGTCTCGGGGCATGGCAAGGGTGCCGCCGTCTTCACCACAGGCCGCAGCTGCTCCAAGGAAGGTCTTTCGTGTGTTGAAGGCCTTGTAGCAGATTTCATGCAACATTGTGTAACCTTTAGGACAAGAAACTGTAAAACAACATTCGCAATTAACAAAATGAAGATTAGACAGTAATATATCATTTACACTTACTTTATCAGAATATTAAACAGTCTGGTTTTGTGCTTTTATGTGATAACTTATGTTTGATATGACACACGTATACACTATATCAAAACATGATACCACCGCCAATACACGACAAAAGGATTATGATATGAATGTGCCAAGCATTGGTTTTTGTATGTGTAAATGTTCTCGCACTCATCTCGTGAAGACGCTGGTCCAAGAAGGTGGTTCGGCTTTGTTCCTTGTCCAGGTCGCGCTTTAAGGCGTCAAAAGAGATGGCCAATTCAGAAATCTCCTATAAACGTAATATGCATGTACATACGTCAGAATACACATCTTAAGAAACAAAATGGGGTGGTGAAGACACAAAAGTATTCAGTAGCCTCTAAAAATCGTAGCGCAAGCAATGTGATCAAAGTAGGTTGACAATAGATGTTGTGGTGCAAGAGTGTGTACCTTTTTATTGATGAACGTCAGAGGGGCGATTCCCACAGCGATTACGCCTATCGCCACGGCGATCCCGGCGACCATGCAGCTGAAACTACAAAAAGCACGGCGGCCGCTTAAATCACCCGGATATCCCGGATACGTGCGGTCTGTGAGAAGGAAAATGTCTTTCGCTCAGGTTATCGTTCAATATACGCCAAGCTGCCTACAGAACAGGGCAATTAATTCATTTTTGTATATATTGATAATGGAACAATTTACTACACTACTATCAGTTATCTCTGGGAACTTCTGACCCACAGACGAACGTACAACGTAAACTTTATAAATAACTTGACAATAAATGGAGTAAAAATTCATTACAATATACGTTAGAATACAATACATTCGAAATCTTAGAACAAAATCTGCACTAAAGATCTCTTAAACACGCTGTTTATCAAAGTGGCGAATTTATGTAACTTGGCGGATTTATGTTAATGGAGGCTCAATGATCACCGTATTCAGATATAGATCTGACTTCAGTTTCATGAAGCAGTAAAGTATGCAAGGATGCGTCAATGATCATATACCCTAGAAATGTTAACGTTACGCCAACTTAGCCCAAACCAGGCTCCAGAGGCGGCTGGAAAGAGTAGAAATTGGCCAAATAGACAGAAAAACATGCAAGAGGTGTAAGTCTTCTATAGGGGTACAGTTTGCCGCTCTAGGATTGCATATTTCACCCTCTTTTCCCAGCCGACTCCCTTAGCATACCATTCACTTTATTTGGCCAATTTCTACTATTTTCCCAGCTATCCGCGGAACCTGGTAAGGGCTTGAGCCATGAAGAAACTCCTCAAATCAACTAAATATGATTTTGGAAACGGTCAGACGTTTCAAGTAGCTTCCATTACTTTCCGTCAGTGATATTTGAGGACCAAGCACCGTACCCTATCTTAAAGAAATCCATTTTGATTGAGCAAATGTGCACTGAGAAGGACAAGGTACAAAAACGTCTGTTACCTCTAGACGTGTACGTTGCGTAATGTTTTGCCTCCTCGGCTTCTTCAGACGTGTGTGAGGACTCGCCTTTCTCTCCTTGTGACTTGTCAAAAGCGCCGTTGCCATGGCGGCCACGCCCTTTTGAGCTACTCTGACATACAGGAGGGGGTTGGGGCAGCGGCCCGCTGATTTGGTCGCTACCGGGGCCGGAGAAAGGCGACCGGACCGGCTCTGCTTGCTCGTACATTTTGACCGTGTTGTGCAAACAACAGGCGAACAACACAGCACCAAGCGTAAAGGGACATGAATATGGACTACGATTACAATGATTAGTCTGGAAAAGTGAGGATATCTCATATTTGCAAGACTCCCATATTTGGAGCGATGACGTTGTATGGGGTGGTGCGAAGGACGTTTTGTTTTTCTGCAAGTAGCAGACCAATTTTCAAGGAAAAGGGCGCTGGGAGGTAGAAAAAAAAAACGAAAACATCATCTTACAAGTCATTCCAGAATTCTAAATAAGGATTTTTGAGACCTGTGTGCATGCACCATCGCTACCATAGCGGACACGCCAAAGTCTCAACCACATTTCTTTGGTTGGTAGCATAATAGTAGAAATTAACTAAATTTGGGGTGGGAACATCAGCTTTAGCACAATATGTCCTGTATTACAATAAAGCCCTGAAAATTGGCTATAATAACTCACATTCCCTTAACTGTAAACACATAACTAGAGTTCCACTGCGGGGTAGAGGATAAATCCTTTTCTGGAAGGGTAGAGGATATATCCTTTTTCCTGGAAGGGTAAAGGATATATCCTTTCCTGGAAGGGTAGAGGCAATATCCTTTTTCTGGAAGGGTAGAGGATATATCCTTTTTCTGGAAAGGTAAAGGATATATCCTTTTCCTGGAAGGCTAGACGATATATCCTTCCTGGAAAACTAAAGGATATATCCTTTTCCCTGCACTAGAGGATATATCCTTTCCCTGGAAGACTAGAATGCTAGAGGATAAATACTTTCTTTAGAAGGCTGGAGGATATATCCTTCCCTGAAAGATTTGTGTTTCTTTGCAACATTGATCTCTTTTTTACCCCATAACAATGATGCACGCCTTTATCAATTAGTAGGATACTACATTTACGAGCAATGTATGTAAGAATATGAACAAGTAAATCACAATCCAAATCTAAAGGGGATAATCCTTTTTTTTACCTTTTTCCGTCTTAAGTCTGAACTTTTAACCCTCAAACCACCATAGCTTTTTTACGCCTAATCTTACCGTGTGGGGTCAAAACTGACCCCACAATGTTTTCTACAAATACAGCTTTATTTGTGACTATTTTTGTGGTTTGTATTTATGTATAGTTTGAGTAATCTATAAGGGACAGTTTGACATGATTAAGCGTGAATAATTTCTGCTTATTATCATAATTTATGCAAAAATAGGAACATCGTCTTTTGCAACTAACGCTATTCAGACAAGTGGGCTCTTTTAAAGCCCGCGCCTACACTTGATGTCATATAGCATCTGAATGTCTTAAGCTAGAACAACCAAACTTGGTCACCTTTGCTAAAATTTCATTGGCAACAATTTAAAAGTAATGAAATAACTAATCAATGTTTTCATGTTGCTATGGCGACCGGTTTCTGAGAGCCATATTTGGAAAAAGTCGCTAATTTTGGATTTTACAATGTAATTCTAGGGCTTTCTTTGTAAACTGCACTTATTTTCTTATATCAACACTAACCAATGTTATTCACTATCACTTTTATGATATGATATTCATAATTTATGCATATTTGATTACGTCATCGGTCAAAATCAAAGATGGAGGACGATATAATTAGATGCGCTATAACCGGCTATTTCAACCTCAAATCTCATCATCACCATGTTTATTTAAACTGAAACAATCTTAATATAAACGTTTTGGTCCATTTGTATTGTGTTATTAGGTTATATGATGAAAAAATGCATTTGAAATAATTCAAGATGGCGGAACCAAGATGGCGGATTTCGCTAGAGTAACCCAATATGAACATGATTCATATGACGTCATTTTGACGTTGTTCCTGTTGCCATCTACAAATAACGTCTTTGAATATATCATGATTTATCATACAGTATTTCTATTTAAGTTTTATCGGGTACCTTTGAGTTATATGAAAATACCAAATTTGTTGGTTTTCGTCAATATAATCACATTAATGACGTCATAATACGTCGCAACGTCACTGATCTTTACGTTCATTAAAAAAATGTTTTCTTCACGTTTCTACAAAATTAAATTTTGTAACTATGATCATAATAACCCTTATCATACATGTTACTAGATGACAAGTATCAAACAATAGGGAATATAAGTGCAGATTTTGCTGGGGTCAGTTTTGACCCCACTGGACCACGCGTAAGCTTTCTAGGACAACTTAATCAACAATGAGCCAATCTCGGTAAAAACTTGTGAGAAGTTATAAGACATATATACAAACAAACTCATTGAAGGAATTTTGTTTTCAGCTCAAAATGTCAAAATGGCACATGTTGATATACGCCTGGGGTCAGTTTTGACCCCATACGGTGGTTTGAGGGTTTAGATGACAAAATGTTGGAAATAAAGCTTGATATGACATAACAACAATATTTACAGACACTAACAAATTCAAAAAGACATTTATACTGTCTTAGATCTGTGGAACGTCCCTCGTCTAGCCGGGCACGGGGAATATTTTTTGTCTTGGCCAGCCACGACACGAGGGAATTTCCGAACAATTTCTTAGATGTTATAAGGTATGACCACTCTGTATAACACACGACTATGAGATGAAATGGTCGACATAAACAGTACAGACACGGGTTTATCAATATTTAAAAAAAATTCCAAGTCTTACCCCTTTCTGTTTCCTTCTTATAAATTTGCAAGTATCCTTTATCCTTTGACTGTTTACAAGAAAAGTATCATGACATGTTATATGTTACCAACACCTGAGACCAGTATGCACAGAGAAACGTTGAAACAGGTGTTTGAAAATGCCTATTGAATAACACAGTATAAAACAATACATGTTTGGTTATCTACGTGATCCCCCATGGAACCGAAACATTACCAAGCAGAGACTTCGGTCGGGGGCTATTAGTCGCCGCTATGTCTTACGTAGTCGCCGCGATGTCTTACGGCGAAGAGAGCCAGCCGTAGCCTCCTTCGCAGATTTCCTAGAACGGCGGCGTATTTGGGGGAGGGGGGAGGCGGGTTGTGGTTGACGCGATTTCTTACACGGACCAAGGTTTTCTAATGCCGGCAAGGGAGTTTCGCTGCCGAGGGACGACCGCCTTTCCCTCGGCGACATAACTCCCTCGGCAGCAAAACGCCCTTGACGGCATTAGAGAACCTTGTCCCGTGTAAGAAATCGCGTCACCCGCCTCCCCCAAATATATGAATACATACGACGCCGTTCTAGGAAGTCTACGAAGGAGGCTACCAGCCGTAAGATTTCGCGGCCACTACTAGCCCCCCCACCGAAACCTCTGCTGGAGAATAACTTTGGAGTCTTGATGTATACGATGTAGAAGGGACATTCGAAGGGCTCGGAGTTGGTGCTGGACATATACCGGATGGGTTATCATCATATGACTTCAGGGGTGCAGTCCAAAGTTAGTGTCCTCTGCGTACGCGTGTTCGAGTCGTACTCTGCGCTCTCCTGTCGTGCTCTGCTAACATACAGTATTAACCTGTTTAAACGCGTTGGCTCGGACATCTTCATTGAAGTCATAAACATCAGAATTGTCCTCTTCGCAGCCGCTGTGATTGGTGGCTGGGACAGGCTGGTACTCTGAACTGAACTGGTTTGTACCTGGAATTGGCAGATACAGGCTCGACAAGAGGAAACACGGCTGCTCCTGGCTGAGTTGACATGATCTGGGGCTGGACAATTTGCAACATCCACGGTATGAGGCAGGTACAGCCACCCTTGCAGTCGCACCGAGTCTGATCCTTGTCTTCTGCCCGAACTGTGTGGTATTCTGTTCTCTGTAAAGACAGAAATACGAAAGGAAAAATTGTAAAAATAAGGGAAATACGATCAGATACGTGAATCAATACAGAGCGATTGGCAGCATACACCCCGACAAACCAACCGTTTCGACGGGCAAAAGAGCAATAATTAGAAAACGCATCACTTCTTGGGTCTAATATGTATTCAAACCATACCCACGCCGTAGTTATATCTGTTCTAGATATTTTCTAGGCTATAGTTATGCTTTATGGCTGCGCTCATTAACATACAATTGTCACATTGGTGTCAGTTAGCCCTACCCCGTGCCACCCGCTACCTAAATTGTTTGTCAGCTGCATGCACTGCAAACTGTATGATCTCCAAGCGGACGGGTGGCGCCGACGTCTTGTGGTTCAGGTTGCTAACTCAGAGCCTGTCCAGGTTCGAATTCCTGACAGATATTGATGCTGTAGCATTTACAAGAAAGCGAAAGCATACATTTTCTGATCAAATTCCATGGATCCTGGGGCCCAAATTCGACCCTAGGGTCGACTCCAGCTCTGACATGTTATGAGAGATTGCATTCGTCATTTTGGATAGTGACGTAAAGCCGGCTGTCCTGTGTATGCATCAAACCTATGCACGTAAAAGGACGCAACACACTTATCGAAAGAAAAATAGGGGGGTGACCCAGTGTGCTTGGCCAGAAACGCGAGCCGTAGCGAAGCCGGAATGCACTACCACTAGCTACTAGAAAAAAAGAAGCATGCTTCACCTCAACTGAAGATGACTGCTTTATCAATCGCCTACCTTACAATACCAGTTTCACCACTTATTCTCCAAGCAGATGTATGCTATCAGAAAGAAGAGCAGACACATACACAGATATATACAGCCAGACACATGCTCTTTATCCGTGACTCCTGCCCCTTCACTTCGACCTTGTTGAAAAGCGGCCCGTGTGACTGAACAAGTATTCGAAAGAAACTAAATGCTTTGACTTGACTTGATACCGCAATAGACATGTGCAAGACGACCCTGCCATACATCTGCTTGATTAAGTTAATGATTAGCTAGGACCAGTCTGTGCATGTGAGCCTGCATGTCCTAGTTTTGAAGGACAGGCAGGCTGCTTGTGGGGACTCTCCAGGGGTATCTACAAGCAGATGTAGGGAGGCAACATCATATCTTTTCGCACTATACAGTTCACAAAGCAAACGCTCTTGCTACTAACGGTTTGAAGCTAACCAATTCACATTGCAAATTTGTTAAAGGCCCACTATGTAGGATTTTGGCGCAAAAATTGAAAATATTCTTGTGAACAAATCTTAATGTTAAAGGCAGGTACTGACATGTACAACCCCTTTTCAGCATATTTTCTTCATTATTTCGTCTATTTTTGGTATTTGTGAACTGTACCAAAACAAAACAAAAACTCCCGGACACCACCTCAATAGTAGATAAACAAGAACATCCCAGTGCACTGGAGGACCCCCATGGTGGTCTAATCACTTAGGCACACTTTAGACTGCCAGATGCCATGAAGCTCTTCTTCTTTGGAAACACTCATATCTTTTTCCAAGAGGGTAGAATACAACTATTAATTTATTCTAGAGAGTCTACTTTGAAGGGTATCAATAAAATGTGGTTATTTTCCCTTCAAAACTGCAAGAACTCTGGTAAGGATGATTTTTTACAGAAACTGGTGAACTGTAAACAGGCACCCCACTGGGCGGTCAGCCTGATAAGAAGTACAGAAGCCATGTGTGGCCATGTGTTAGTTTCACACTGTGTGTTGTTTTGGATGGAGGATAACAGTTTTTTAAAGTTGTTTGTATGGTGCAGTAATGTTGTAAGTAGTTGTAACCTCCCTTCCTGAATATCTGTAAGCAATTTTATAGAGTTGATAAAGCTTGCTATGCAAAGAAACAGTAGGAAAATCTACTTTCTGTATTGGCCTAAAACTACATAGTGGGTCTTTAACGTAGCGAAATCCTTGAAATATTAATCGGTCGCGCGTCCTTTTTTCTTCCTCAACTAAACGGGAATAGGACCATACATCACCTTAGATGACCATACCTCGGTAAAAAATACATGGTCTTTTTATTCACTAATTTAGGAGGAGAAACGTTACAGTCCATGCCGGGGTCTTTATAGCTGCCACTTTTTCCCATAGTTGGAATTTTGGGCTTTGACCGTGCAGAAAATGCGCATTACCAGCGACAGAAATGCAGAAAAGACATCTCAAAACGCCCATCTCTTCATCTGCTCGGAGATAAGAGTTTGACGCTGTCGTGATTAGAGCAAGCTTAATATTTTGGTCTCAAGCGTGACGGTACTCTGTTTAGGCGGACGGTCAGATAGCGGTCAGATAGCGGTCAGAGGTCACCTCGAGTCACAAGGATGATCAGAGTTTCTCTGAGTTGAGTCAAGTTAAGTTAATCAAGCTGAGGCCTTTATTTTACTTCGAAATGCCAATGTTCGGCCCACACGGCCGCCTTCATGTTTGAGTTTCTTTTCATTTCCTTTGAACAGAAAACGGGGCAATGATTTCAAGAAGAAGGTTACAATCCTTCCGACAACAACTGCTTGGAGAGTAAAGACAACCACATGTGTGTGTTTATTTTGGGCTTGGGCTTGCTGGTTTCGGGCAAGCGGCAGGATATTTTTTTATGGGACAAACAGGCCGGGTCCCAAGACAGACTAGCGTACTCTCCAAGCAGATGTAGGGAGGCAACATCATATCTTTTTTTTGACGTATTTTTAGGCGGTTTTATCGGTTCTGTCTACTTTGTCATTTTTGTATGTGTCGCTAACCCAAGTGTGGGTTGGCTACACCAAAAAATGACAAAGTAGTAAGCCCGATAAAAACGCCTAAAAATACGTCAAAAACTAGCCAGCACCCCTCCTCTGCTTGGAGAGTAAGATTAGCGGGTTGAAAGAACGCCCTACCTGACCTACATGATCCCCTATCCCCTAACAATGACATCCTTTCTTGTCCCCAAATGATCGGAAAACGAATGACATCCTCTCTTGTCCATATAAAACTAGAGTTCCACGACCTCATACCTTCGCAAAATGATTTTAACCTTTATGACTGACGTATTTAGGAGTGTTTCTCATCAATCATAAATCATACCAGTTGATCGTCTTCGGCCAAATAACAGAAGTTGTCCAAAGTATGAGCTTATCAAAGAAGGTCATGCTAACATTTATCATCAATCATGCAAATGAGGTCCTTATTGGCATAATTTCATTCAACGATGTTCACATTCACATAACTTTTAAATGCCACAAGTATGAAATTGCCATCGTTTACCTGTATGTAAGTATAGTAGTTTCTCATTAATTATGCAAATTACGCCTACAATTGTTTCTATCTATTGACATTCCTCTCTTCCTCAGTTACAAGTATCACATATTGGAATAGTCATATCATGGAACACAGCGGGCTTTTGAACTTATCTCATTAGTTATGCAAATTAGAAAATCTGATTTACATAATTATATCTAATCATACAAAGCATCACGTAAGCTATCTACATACCAAAAATCAAGACCATGCATTAAGCTCATCTTGAGTTATAGTATTTTGTCATTAATTATTATAATGAGGTCTTCATTTGCATAGTTGATATCTATTAATATTTCTCTCCACCTCAGTTACATATGTCACATGTTTGAGAGTCCTATCATGGAATTTGGTGGATGTATAAACTTTCCCCATTAATTATGCAAATTACATTCTTATTTGCATAATAAGTATCCCATCATTTACATCATCACTCAAGCTATCTACTTACCTAAAATCAAAACCATCCATCAAGCCCATCTTGAGTTATAGTATTATCTCATTAATTATGCAAATGATGTCATGATTTGCATAGTTGATATCTATTAATATTTCTCTCCTCCTCAGTTACATATGTCACAAGTTTGAGAGTCCAATTATGGAATTTCGCGAATGTATAAACTTTCCTCATTAATTATGCAAATTAGATTCTGATTTGCAAAATAAGTATCTAATCATGTACATCATCACTCAAGCTATCTACTTACCAAAAATTATGACCATCCATCAAGCCGTTCTTGAGTTATTCCATTTCAAAGTCTGAAGCAAAACCTGCTCCTGCAGTTCAAAAAATCCGCTAGGGGTCCCAAACCTAGACCACTTACTCACTGTCCAAAGAGCTATCCACCCCTTAAAAATCAGGGCCATAGCATGTCCAGAACACGAGATATCAAAACAGGAAGTTCTGCTGCAGTACCGTAACAAGTCGCTAGGGGACCCAAAATCTAATCAATTTCAAGTCTCATCAAGACCTACACACCTATTGAATATCAAGACAATCCATCCAAGCCTTCTCGAGTTATGCTGTACGTTACACACAAACAAACAAACGCTACCCTCTGCATAACCTTCTCGGCGAAGGTAATTATCGGAACACGACTTGTAAAACCTGTGCACTGACTAGCCGGTAAAGAACATTTGATACCCTGTCGAGGCCTGCAAGTTCCGAACACAAGAAAACAATGACATCCTTTCTTGCGAGTCGCCCGAAGCAACTTTTATGCTACCATCTTAGCGATTTTTGTCTGTTTTTTTCAAGACTTGCGCTTGCCCGCGCAAATAATTGTTTTATGTGCAGACGAGAATCCCCCCTCCCCCTAAAATACGGGCTCCCTGTGGAAGATCATGGGACCGGGAGGGCCTCTTCCCAAATCACGCGTGGTGCAATGTATGCTTTAAGAAACTTACCTTCTTTGGAGAGGTCTTATTCCAAAACAGACGTGTACAGCTTCAATTTTTTGCCACGGCCGGATGTCCACAAGTTCGGGGCTTGTTCCATGCGTACCAGCGGTTGAATGAAGGACACCCAAACAAGAGACGTCGACTGCAGGGATGACAAGTTTCCATTTATTTGAACCACATGGCCGGGGCCGGGTTTCATCAGAGGGGTTGTACATTATGTAAGAAGGGGAATTGATGCTCTAACACTACACGTACGAGTTGGGACGACCGTTGATCATGACACGGCTTCTTACAGTGGAGTTTGTCCGTTCAAAGGACCTCCTTGGTCCGTTGGTGGGATGCAATCAGCTCAGAGTTTGAACCTGAAGCTCTCGACCGTCGTACAGAACGACTCTGCCTCATCCTTGCAAAGCATATAAAGAACACTCCTGGAAGGAATCCTCAAGATAGGCCAAACAAAGGGGTGGTTTGATATCTAGAGTAGGGCCTATCTGTCGGTTGGAGGTTGCCGTGTAAAATTGTACTTCACTGAATTAGATACCTTTAAGAAATATCGTAAATACATCTTAAATATCTTAAATATCTTACCTTTTACCTCAGAAATATCGTTCGATTGTAAACTGTTTCTTTCTTTTTCCTCTTCCTTCACGGCAAGGAAGTTATATGACCACTCAACTGGCAAGGGTTAATGCTTCGGTTCAATACTTCAACCAGATGTTGTTTTTGACCTCCTGGTCACATTCCCGCGTTCTGTTCGTGCGGATGATGGGGGAGCCGTTGTGCAGAGTTCCACCTGTCGTCTATGGACGTCCTGGAAAAAACGAGCAGAATTAACAACACTGAATAATGAAAAAAATCATAACTTTCACGTCAAAAATGATGTGCAAAATTTGGCATTTTCGCGTAGGATAAAATTAAAGATTTTGCAGCAGTAACGACTAATGTTGTCAGAAAGAGGAAAACCTAGTGTATAATCTAGCCTATTATAAAAAAAAAATCTGGTACTTAAATTTCTTTAATCATCCACGGCGCGAGGCATGTCAACATCAGTCACAGAACGCAACTAAGGTCAATCTCAGATCAGGGGACACCTCACTATCAACGCGGATGGATATCCGAAAATACGGCCGAAACGCAGTTTTCACCAAAACCACATCAATTCATACGCTTTTCAGCCATGCTAGTATGTAATATCAGTTCCAAGCACATTATAAGAAATGTGAACTCAAACCCAGCCCCTCGAAACCCTTTCGTCCTTTTTTTTTCTCGCGCACTATCACGGAAGCACTGGGGTGTGCACCGTTAAGAGATTAAAACTCAACAAAATTATTTTCAATACCCTTCATTCAATGTGTAAGAACAGACTAAGAAAACGATAATACGCGTCGATATGATTTGATTCGTCTTTAAAGGTTAGACCTCTCTTTCATTATGTTACAAATCTATTACTAAGAAAACGGTTACGTAATTTGATTTGTCTCGTCTGAAAAACGTACGATATGTGCCACCCACTCAACATGATCTTTGAGTTTTAATCTCTTAACGGTGCACACCCCAGTTAAAATTAAATTCGACGCTAAGTTTATTCTGAAATTAAAACAAACTTTTAAGGCATTTGTTATGATACTTTTGATTAAAGAAGACTTGACCACGAATGATCTAAGGCAACTTTTTTTTAAATAAAAAGGGAAAGACCCGTTTTTGAAATGCTAGTCAATACGTCATGTTAATACCTGTGGCCCATCTGTCGATATTTTTTAGAACTACAACGAGGCCGCGGGTCCCACATCGGGTCACCTTTGCCAGTAATCATAAAAGTAAGACCAAGATGGCTCCAGCAGAACCTTCTTTTAGAATTAGTAGCTTTTTAGCTCAGTATGGTGAGCATTTAGTGTTGTTCAAACCTAATGTATTAAAATTTTCCTCACATTGTGAACAGTCCCCGTAGAATGTGACCCTAAATCCCCCCCCCCCCATCCGTTCCTTATTACCGTGTTACCGTGTTACCAATACGGACAGGTAGTACTACTCTGTTAGAGTTTGAATATTCTTTCCTTTTTGTTTGATAAGTTCATACACCCGATTTCGTATTCTCCCAGAAGAGTTTGTGTAACCATTGAAGAAGAAAAAGACGCTTTCCAATACTTGTCCCCCCGGCCAAGGGTACACAGAATGGCAGCGCCCCTAGCGACTTGCAGATGAACGACAGAGCCACGGCCTTGCTACAGGAGAAGAGGATTGCTGTAGATGACCTTGTAACAAAAATCTATCAGGAATGTCTTTTAATACAAAAACTAATCACCTGAACTTGTTCCCCTTCACGTGGGGAAATATGCACTTTGTCGTACCCGACTACGAGTGAGGAAGATCATTCTCTATTGCTCACCTTCTCATCATGTCGAGCAGCTTGCCCGAGTAAGAACAGTCCACTTTCTAAACCGGTGTCCGACAAGAATTACTGAAGGAAAATCAACTAGAAAGGAAACATTTGGGGAGAGCCACACCTCGAGCACGTAAAAGAACCAACCACATTTATCCAAAAGAGTAGCGATCCTTCCCGGTGTGAAGGAATCAAATAAATCAGCTAAAAATCATTTAGTACATCAGCTTCGGTTAGGGAAGTCCTCTGGATGGGAGGTAAAGCTGAAGGCCCCAAGCTAGAGGATAGCCACACCTAAACTACGTTTAAGATCCTACCACACTTATCGAAAGGACAGAATTGTGTGTAGGTGATATCTACGATGCACGTCTCCTATCGTTTCTAACACCTCACAATATCTTTGTCTTATTACAGACGAAATCAGCCCGTGTGAAATGCAAAAAGACTCCACCAACCCAGAGATGTTGCTTGGTAGTTTCGTCAAACAGTGCGAGGCGGATGGATCTTTCCGTAAAGAGCAGCGTGGCTCGGTAGGGTTGTGGTACTGCGTCAACTCAGAGACCGGCGAGCTGTACGGACAGACCGGCATGGGGAGTCAGATCGACTGTGTCGAGTACGAGGCTGCGGTGCACGTAGAGGCAGACCAAGGTAAGATCATATGTTGTTGCACATATACATGTATCAACACCCCTCAAAATCGTATTCGTCTCAGAAAGATGTATCTCGTAGATAAAAAGTGAGTCACTCATAAATCCACATGGATAACTGTATGCCGAGGCGCTACGCCCCATTGGGAGCTTGCAGACCTGAGTGAGAGTGAGAGTGAGAGTGAGAGAGACTCAGAGGCTAAAAGAGATGAAACAACAAAATAAAGAATTAACCCACCACACTTACCGGACGGATCTCAATGGCTGTATAGTTGTTTCTAAAGCTACCGTGTGTCTAAAACATCTCTCTTAGTTTGAGCACACGTTTTGTTAAATATAGTTTTAACTTTTAAGCTTTTTGCAGATGAACTCACCCCGTGCCATGGCAACACAAAAACTCATAAACTTGTAGTATTACGAGAAAATTGTTGCCAACTAAATTCTAGGAAAAGTTGACAAGTTTGGCCGTCCTTCTGTAGGGTCCTTCTGGTACTGAGCAAGTCTAAACAGGAGAAAATCGGGGTCAAATGTAGGGTTTCTGCACTACTTTCGGCTCTTGGTCAATACCTTGTTTTCCATTCTTATGAACAGACACTTCTGACTTTCAGCTGCAACAGAATTTTTAAGATTCAAATTTGAGTTCGGGATATGAAGCTTTATTTTAGTGTATTTCAACATGTTTTCTTATCGCAAGCAATCATTGTGATGTATGCCCTACCGCAATACCCTTAGCGGACAGGGAGAAGCAGATACATGTACTATATGTGCCCTTACCCCACCTGGCGACTTCACCATGAGTAACACTATCTCCTTATAGTTTGTGCTGTAAAACGCAGCGACCTCTTTTTAATATGATGCGTGGCAGTATCATTAAAGGCCTTTTGTGTGATCTAGAGCATCACCGCTATTTCACGCACCAGAGAACAACCGCCATAAACATAATAATATGTTCCGTTATAAAGTTTCTTTACTCTGAAAAACATTTGGCGTAGCGGTCGCGTAGTGGCAGGGTGTTTGGCCCCAGAACCCAGACATACCGGGTTCGAATCCGGGGTTCCCTGATTTGTCCCGTTGACGTTGTGTCCTTGGGAAAGACTTTTCCCACTTTACTCAGGTGAAAATGAGCACCTAGCTTCGTCCCTCGGATAGGACGTTAAATGGATGTTCCGTGTTTGAGGAGAGCCACACCTCAAGCACGTTAAAGAACCCAGCACACTTATCGAACTAAGAGTAGGGGTCATTCCCGGTGTTTGTGAATCACATGAATCTGTCCGGATATGCAGCTTGTACTCTTCAGTATAAACCTGGTGTGTTACGCCTTGGTGCGGTTCTCCGGGTATGCAATACAAACAAAATAAAACAAATCTACCTGCTTGGATACCTCCTCCGACATCAGCTGTGTCCGTACATGTGAAATCAACACTTGCGCGCACCTTGATGCACTTTACCGGGTATGCAATACAAACAAAAGAAAACAAATCCGGCGAGCTGTACGGACAGACCGGCATGGGGAGTCAGATCGACTGTGTCGAGTACGAGGCTGCGGTGCACGCAGAGGCAGACCAAGGTAAGATCATATGTTGTTGCACATATACATGTATCAACACCCCTCAAAATCGTATTCGTCTCAGAAAGATGTATCTCGTAGATAAAAAGTGAGTCACTCATAAATCCACATGGATAACTGTATGCCGAGGCGCTACGCCCCAGAACGTTAAAGAACCCAGCACACTTATCGAACTAAGAGTAGGGGTCATTCCCGGTGTTTGTGAATCACATGAATCTGTCCGGATATGCAGCTTGTACTCTTCAGTATAAACCTGGTGTGTTACGCCTTGGTGCGGTTCGCCGGGTATGCAATACAAACAAAATAAAACAAATCTACCTGCTTGGATACCTCCTCCGACATCAGCTGTGTCCGTACATGTGAAATCAACACTTGCGCGCACCTTGATGCACTTTACCGGGTATGCAATACAAACAAAACAAAACAAATCTACCTGCTTGGATACCTCCTCCAACATCAGCTGTGTGCGTACATGTGAAAACGACACCTGCGCGCCGAATGGCAGTCGCTACAGACCCTTGCGATCTAGCCCCGTCAATTGTGCGCTCCTCGCAATTCAGCCACTGGCTGCGAGGAGTATTCGGCCAACCCAATAATGATAAAACAATACGACTATTATACTACTAGAATACGACTGGACAAACCATTACAGCTGACAGGGAGGGGTGTTCTTCAACCGGATTTTGAAGTTGCTACTTGTCATCTACTTATCTATAACAACAGTAAGGCACAGAAATGATTTTTGCTACATCTCCAAAAAAGCTCCTATTTTTTTTACGGTCCTTTTTACGGTCCTTAGCAACCAGAAAGGGATGTGAATTGTTGGGGGTTTAAACTACCATCGACCTGTATGCAATGTAACGTTCCCAAATCAGCCACGTAGACATGCACACATATGAAACCTCTACGATTCTGACTGTCCTTAAAATTCAAGCGTGTGTATTTTCCTTATATTCGTGATTTTCGTGGAAGAAGTGCTATTGTTTCTATCGCGTATTCGGTAATGTGAACGACAGAGGTGAGTTTTTTTGTGTTCGGCTCGGCCGCTAAGTTCTCAAATAACAATTCTGAAATTCTACACAGATTCAACACGATTCAAATACAACAGCTTACTTTTTGGCCAAGTTTTGAGGAGGGCAGTCTTCCTTTTGTACGTAATTCAGTAGAAATTAGATCGATTCACGTTGTTTTAGCTTCTCTTTTTATTATTATTCAAACGTTGAAAGGCAAATATACAGTGGCGCTGGATGGAATATTCAACATTATATATAACACCAGAAATGTTAAAAATCAAAAAATAAACGTGCGATGCTGGGAACGTCTGTATTACTTCTTTTAATTTATTGATTATTTTGAAATGGTTCAAAGGACAGTTGAAAATATAAGATCTAAAGTGATTTCGCATGTTTACATCGTTGACGTACAATATTTACATATCCGGTGCCCAGTCTGACTGAAGTTATCTTTATTTTCAGCTCAAGTGAATTCAATATAGACTCTGGATAATATTTGCCAAGAAAAGGGCGGTAAATAGATTCTGAGAAACATGATGAACATAGGAAGCGGCAACTTGGCACGTAAACTAATCTTTATTCTGTTCGGAGTAATGCTGGGATATAGCCTGTCTCTGGTGCAATTTCTTAACGCCAGAAACATCAAAATCACTCAAACATCGGTGCCGAGGATCATCGCGAAAGACCAACACAGCCTTATTTCAGACGACTATGCTAGGTGAGTAACTAAACATCTACTACGTCCCTCTTTCTATTGACATTTTAGTCATGGCCCCCGGTACACTTGCGCCCTCCTCACACGTCTTCGCACCGGCACGTGCAGTCTTAACCTAAGTCTAAAGTTTATTTACACGTAACTTAGCGATAAGTCCAGCCTTCATTTGTGGATGTCGAAGCGAAAGCGTTGTTCATTATCTTTTGTACTGCCCTATATACAGTCAACAAAGGCTCAACCTTCTGGGCAACCTACGGAACCTTTTAGACCCTATTCTTGATATCGATATTTTGCCTGATCAAGCCTTCATTTATCTGTTTTTAAAAGGCTCATGCTTTGTTTCGTATGATTTTAATTGTAACATTTTAGGCTTGACTCAGCACTATATTGCGACAAGCAAACGTTTTAAAACTTAGTTCAGGTATGTTGATATATTCATTGTTTTTGTTTGTATCGGACGACCCAACTGCTGTTTCTTATTGTTATTGTACTTATAGTTTCCATATAGTTGTGTCTGAAAAAGAAATCGTATAGTATACAACGCACACTGCACGAAATGGCATCGGATCAAGTATCCGGCCGGACATGGAACACGGAGATCCAGAACCAAAGACCCGAAAAAATTCAAATAGGTACAGTGCCATATTGTACTTACACAACTCAAATTTACCTGCGTTAACCTGCATTCTCTCTTTCTTTCTTTCTTTCTTTCTTTCTTTCTTTCTTTCTTTCTTTCTTTCTTTCTTTCTTTCTTTCTTTCTTTCTTTCTTTCTTTCTTTCTCTCTTTCTTTCTTTCTTTCTTTCTTTCTTTCTTTCTTTCTTTCTTTCTTTCTTTCTTTCTTTCTTTCTTTCTTTCTTTCTTTCTTTCTATCTTTCTATCTTTCTTTCTATTCAAATGATATCTTGATGTGGATGTTCATTATTCGTATCGGATTCTTCCGGATCTTAGGTTCCGGATCACCCGCGTGTTCCATGTGCGGATACGTCACGATCCGAGACCATTTCGTGCAGTGACATGTTAAGGGAGCACACCCCAGTTTTTTGGGGTTTCAATTGAAGGCTGCGCACCCTCAAGCTAGATACTATTTCTTCCAGGCAATTATTCCGAAGTAAACAAGAGTTCCGCGACCTCATATCTCCATGAACAATTCTATTTATGCATATGACTTACACATTTACATAATATATCCTTAATCATAAACACCTTTATCTTACTTACGCATGTTGCAATATTGACAGTCCTATAATTTTCCAATTTGATGAATTTCGGTGTTTTTGCATTAATTATGCAAATCAGGAATTTATTTGCATAATTGGTATCTGTTGATGCTCCACTTTCCAGAAACTATATATGTTACATGTATTTGAGTCTTATAATGGAAAACACTGGGAATATAGATTTTCCTCATTAGTTATGCAAATTAAGTCCCAATTAGCATAATTTACACTTCATTGTGTATATCTCTGTATAAGCTACCTGCATACTAAACATCATGGAAATCCGTTGTTCCTTTGTTAAGTTATTCTCCTTAGAAGATTTTTACAATAACGCCCCTGCAGTTCCAGAGCAAGCTGCTAGGGGGCCCAAAGCTACACCACTCTTTTGTTACATCCAAAAATCAAGACCATAGCATGTCCAGGTCAAATATACAAAAATTGAAATTCTGCTGCAGTACCAAGGTCACATACCAGGGGGCTCAAAATCGACCTTGAATTTCGGCTTCACAACACCCGCCCACATACCAAATTTCATCGTAATCTATCCAGAGGTTCTTGAGTTATGCTGACTACAATAGTCCGGAAACACACACAGACACACAGACAGACAGACACACCAAAAACAATATCTCATAAAAACATTTTTCATTGAGATAATCAACTGTGTATGGGATGAAAGCCTATCCCTTTCGCTGCAAGACCAACTGAGTTTTGTTTCTTCAATCTCTCTGATTTTGATAAATTATAAGAAAAAAATCATAACTTTCACTTAAAAAATGATGCATTTGGCATTTTCGCGTAGGATGAAATTCGCAGCAGAAACGACTGATGTTGTCAGAAAGAAGAAAACCTAGTGTATAATCGAGCCAATTATAAAGAAAATTCTAGTACTTAAATTTCTTTAATCATCCACGGCGCGATGCATCTCTACATCACTCACAGAACGCAACAAAGGTCAATCTCGGGTCAGGGGACACCTAACTATCAACGCGGATGGAAATACGGCTCGGACCGAAGCGCAATTTTCACCAAAAACACTCTAATTCATACTCTTTTCAGCCATGCTAGTATACAATATCAGTTCAAAGCACATTATGAGAAATGTGAACTGAAACCCAGCCCCTCCAAACCCTTTCGTCACATTTTTGTCGCGCACTATCGCGGACTACCATGGACCACTGTCGCGGAAGAACTGGTGCGTGCACCGTTAATATATGCAATAATAATTCATATTGTCTATATCTATGACTTTAATAAGTTATCACCTATCAGCATGCGAAGTTTGAATTGTCTGCGACTTTTCCTTCTTGAGTTACAGGTGCTTGAAAGTTGCCGTGTTGGAATGCTCATTTTGCCCTTCTGGGCCTCGGTATAATTCAAGGCGCACAATAGCAATTATGTCACAATGGTAGCTTCCACTTAAAGGGGATTTTTCCATAAATTCATGCTTAACCCTCAAACACCAAAACCTATTTTCGCGACTAAAATGACTGAACGGGGTCAAAAATGACCCCAAAAGGTTTTGTTCGGTAAAACCCCCCTTTTCATTTTTTTCGCTGATTTTTATCCGTACATTGCTTGATCAATGTAAGAGAAATGTTCTGGCATGGTTAGTTATGAATAATTCCCGTTCATTATCATAATTTATACAAAAAGATCAGAAGGACCATGTCTTGAACTATTCTTATTTAGACCGGGAGGGGATTTTTCAAGCCCACGCCAAATTTCATTTTGCATAAGTAATAATGAACGACTTACGCGAGGGCCACCAATCTTGGTGACTTTTCCTAAAATGTCCTTAACAAAAATTTCAAATAAATAAAGCAAGTTCATCGTTTTTCACATAAAATTATGTCATTATGACGTCATATTACGTCATTATGACATAAAATCTGTTATGGTACTACTAATTTACAGGTGCATCATCCTCTGAAAATTTGGTGGTCATATGATAAGTAGTTGAGGAGTTACAGAGGGTAGGTCTCAAAAACAGCACATTATTTTTGCTTGGGTCAAACTTTCCTATATAATATCAACAGTATTGTGCTGATCTCCCTAGACAATTAAGAGAGGTTAGAAAAGATGTCTACCGACAAAGTCACGGAAGGAATTTTTTTCAGATCAAACATGTTCAAATCATCGAATTAGCATGAATTAGAATAATAGATCATGAAAGTTACATCCAATTACATATGATGTTATACATGTTGGAAAACTAGTGTGGTTGAGCAAGAAAACCTGAGAAATATCATTGTTCTTAAAAAAAAAGAGACTTTTTGTATGACATGCCTGTCAGAAACCCGTTGTCATGGCAACAGGAAAAATGATAAGCTTGAACTATTATCGTTGAATTGTTGCCAACTAAATTCTAGGAAAAGTCACCAGGTTTGGTAGTCCTAGTTTACGTCGTTTGGCAGTTATACGATGCCAAAGTTGGCGCGGGCACTTTTAGTCCCCCCAGTCTAGATAGGGTTAAAGGAAAATGCGGGTTCTCCTCATTTTCTGCATAAATTATGATAATGAGCATTACTCATCAACACCAAAACTTGTCATAATATTCTCCATAGATTATTGAAACACGTTATGCACAATAACTACAATAAGATCCACCAGAAATACATTTTGGACCCCATACGGCCAGATTCGTCGCAAAAATGTGTCGGTCGGATGAGGGTTAACACTGGATTGGGCAGGAAAGTACGAGAATGACGTTATCATACGCTTTTTTTTCATTCAAAAACGTCTGCTACTTGGTGTAGGAGCCACCATTAAACAAACAGATGCAATATCCCAGTGCCAAAATAGTAGAGCAATGCAAAAAACTATATTTTTGTAATTGTCACGTCATCGTTGTTCAGCAAACACACTTTGAAGGCTGTTAATTCGTGTTTTAGGAGGGGGGCGTGGGGTTAATGATATTCGTGATTAGCTGCAACTTTGACCAAACACCAATCAGATACAGTGATTAATCAATGTATGTCACGTGATAGTCAACATCATCCGTCACGTGACAAGAAACGGGGTCTGACTTACCGGGTTGAGGAAGAGACAAAGTACATCTCGAAAGCTAAAAAAAGTATGTGTGCCTGGATAGAATGTCTTGATATTTTGTATGTGGATAGACCTCAAATGATCAGATTTTGGGCTCTCTGGTGACTTTCTAAAGTACTGCAGCTGACCTTCCAGTTTTGGTATCTCATCTTCTCGACAAGCTATGTTCGTGACTTAGATAGCTCTTTGGTGTGAGATAAAGTCGCGTAGGTTTAGGAAACCCTATTTTAAACTCCGATTTTTGTTCTAGACCTCTACAGGGGCTACAGAATAAAGATGGACCAAGGAAAATACTTCTGGACTGCGGAGCCAATGTAGCATCTACTGTTCAGGTAAGGAAAAAAAGTTCTTTCTTAAAAAGACTGGTACAGAAACAGAGTTTGGCCAACATTTCTTTGCAGTTTGCAGTGAAGTAAAAACAATGATATTATATAATAAAAAACTAGAATAGTATTTTAGTAACATCATTAAAATTAGGAAACTATGGTGTCAATTAAATTTCAAATGTTTTACTTACAATGTGTCTAAAATGCTGTCTAAGCAATGTAGATTAATGGCCTTATTTTTTTTACACACAAAATGAAACAAGAGTCCGTAGGACACAATCCTCCGTGAAGTAATTATGGTGTTTGCGGTGCCAGCTTTCTGTCAAATCTCTTTAAAGGATATTGATTTATAGGTGCGATGACACAGGCCCAGACAAAAGCAAGTTGTTCAATATATTAAAGTCTCAGCTAAGCAAGGAAGGCTATTGTAGCAGCTGCAGTTGCTCCTAAATTACGCTTTGAGTTGTAAGATTTATATCTGATATTCTCTAACTTCACTTAACTTACAAATGTCGCAAGAATGAAATACCCATTATTTACCACTTCCGAATTATAGTCTTTTCTTATCGATTGTGTAAGTAAGGTCTTCATTTGCATATATGATATCCATCTATATTCCTCTCCATCTCAGTTCAAACAGGCAGTGTACAGGGATTCCG